>NC_056748.1:959568232-959620732 GCF_019279795.1 Protopterus annectens
TGAAGCTTTGTTCAGAGTTTCGTGTACTATGGTAGCTCCGTAGTCAGACTTTTGTTTTTTCTTATTTATCTATGCACTAACCTTAACCCAAACCCTAACCCTAAGGTCCGTCAGTATCGCACACTCACCTAACCAGTGCCCTAACTCTAACTCACTTAACCCGCCCTAACCCTAAAGTCTGTCACTATTGCACACTCACCTGACCCGTGCCCTAACCCTAACTCACTTAATCCACCCCTAACCCTAAAGTCCGTCACTATCACACACTTACCTTACTTGCACCCAAACCCTAAAGTCAGTCACTATTGCACACTTAACTTACCCGCACCCTAACCCTGCCATCCGTCACTACCGCATACGTACACAGTAGCACTCGTTTGACATGTCAGTGTTGTCAGCGTCAGGATTTTCAACTGTCAGTCATCTCCGTTGTCGATCATCCAGTGTCGGTGTTCTTGTTGTCAGCGTTTCCAGCTTTCGGCGTTATCAGGTAGACCTATGTGAAAAGCAGATCATGCCTCCTGAACCTGATCGACTTCTTTGAGGCAGTCACCAAAGCTGTAGATGAGGGTAAGGTGGTTCACACAGCCTATCTTGACCTCCCCAAGGCTTTCTACACCATCCCCCATTCTGGAATTATAGATAAACTCACTAAACTAGGTGTTAGGATAATATGCATCAGTAATATGCATGCTTAGTGCATTCAAGGTTTAAAAGGGTTAATACATTTATTCTGCTCACACTGCATGAATCTGCACAGCTATTAGAAACTTAACAAGGAGCATTTGATTTCTGCTAATGTCATGAAAATAATAATAAGTATTTCATTTCTACTAGTGTCATGAGACTTAACAAAGAGTTATTGATGTTCTGCTTATGCCATGAGAAAATACACAGCTGCTAGAAGCTTTGATAAAGAAAACAATGGATGCTTGAAAGTTAAAACCGTAGTCAGCATTACTTGTATCTAAGCTAGAAATGTACCTTGAATCTAGGCAAAATATAACACATATATTAGAACTGCACAACTGAAGAATTGAAAGTTTGTGGTGGGCTAAAATAAGCCCCAAGGCCAGGTTGTTTTTCTCAAATGTTTTGCAGAACAGCAGATATTCTAACCCAGAATGAATAAAAATGCGCAAAGTCACAAATGATCCAAAAAGTAGATGGAAATACTGGAGGTCTTCAGTTAAAACACAGTTTTATTTGCTCACTCCACTTACAAAACGCTGACAAGACACAAGTAACGAACTGGAACAAGAATAAATATCCACCACAAGAAAAGGCATAAACGCTGTTCTTTCCATACGTTTTCGTCCTATTACAGACTTCATCAGATAAATTACTACATTCTAACTTTGCTTTTTATATCCTTCTAGTTAATTAATTGATTCAATTTAGTATATCAATTAGTAAAATTCAAAACAAGAGTAGGAGAAAACAGAAGTAAAAAAAAAGTTCAACCCCATTTTAAAACAAACATTTTCTTCTGTTGATTCTAAATGTGTTTAAATTAACCACATTGATATTCACTTTGAAACCTTTGTTTACAGAATATTTTATAAATCTTTTTAGTATGGTTAAAACATATAAAACTTTTAAAACCTTCAAGGACACATTAAAAAGACCAATAAATCCACCATAGTGAATGCCATCTAGTGGCAATTTGTTAAAATTGCATATATGAGTAGAAATTGCATATAAAAAATATATAATTTTAACAAATTGCCACTAGATGGCATTCACTATGGTGGATTTATTGGTCTTTTTAATGTGTCCTTGAAGGTTTTAAAAGTTTTATATGTTTTAACCATACTAAAAAGATTTATAAAATATTCTGTAAACAAAGGTTTCAAAGTGAATATCAATGTGGTTAATTTAAACACATTTAGAATCAACAGAAGAAAATGTTTGTTTTAAAATGGGGTTGAACTTTTTTTTACTTCTGTTTTCTCCTACTCTTGTTTTGAATTTTACTAATTGATATACTAAAACTAAATTGAATCAATTAATTAACTAGAAGGATATAAAAAGCAAAGTTAGAATGTAGTAATTTATCTGATGAAGTCTGTAATAGGACGAAAACGTATGGAAAGAACAGCGTTTATGCCTTTTCTTGTGGTGGATATTTATTCTTGTTCCAGTTCGTTACTTGTGTCTTGTCAGCGTTTTGTAAGTGGAGTGAGCAAATAAAACTGTGTTTTAACTGAAGACCTCCAGTATTTCCATCTACTTTTTAGCAGATATTCTAACTTACTCAGCAATTAGTCTAGCAACATTTTCTGTAGAACAATACAGAAAGCTGTGTCTAACTACATCAGCAATAGAATAGTAACATTTCTGTGTGACATGGAAAGAACTGTATAAGAATAACATACTAATCACTAATAGCCCAGACAAACCATTATGCCTACATGCTTTGTTTCCTTGCTGCAAGTTAATAAAGGGTGCCTTGCTTGAACCTAACGTGAATTGGTCTTTGAAGTTTTTTCCTTTGACACTAGGTATAAATCCTTACATCACAAGATGGTTTGCCAACTGGCTCACTGACAGAACCCATACTGTAAAAGTTGCAGACTCCAAATCTGACTTCAAACCAGTGATAAGTGGAGTACCACAGGGTTCAGTCTTGGGACCTCTCCTGTTTAGTATTTACTTATCTGAAGTGCAGGCTAACACAGAAGGCCTTTGGCTAATGAAGTTCGCAGATGACTGCAAACTAGGAGCCAAAGTGGAGTCCCCAAATGATGTGGACATCCTACAGAAGGGCCTCACTGAGACAGATGCCTGGTGTCAGTGCCATGGCCTCAAGCCCAATGCCAAAAAGTGCATTGTCATCCCCTTTGGTAAAAACTCTGTACCCATGAACTACCACATAGGTGGCAGTCTACTTAACTCTGAATGTGTGATAAGAGACCTTGGGACCCAGGTAGACAGTAGTCTCTCCTTTGATAATCACATTGACACAGTATTCAAGAAATACTTCTATGTGGCACACCTCATCACAAAAGGGTTCTCATCCAGGAAAAAAAGAGGTCATTGTTCCCCTTTACTCGACACCCATTAGATCCATTTTAGAGCACAATGCCCCTTTTGGAATGTACCTCACAAGACATCTGCAGCAGCTGGAAAGGCCACCACAGAAACACCTCACTAAAAGAATCACAGGCCTAAAGCAGATGCCCTATGCTGACCGACTAAAAAAAACTCCAGCTATACTCTGTCACATATCGTCTACTCAGAGGCAATCTCTGCTTAACATACAAGGCCCTGTCAAACCCAGAGCTGTTGGACATGCTACACTTAAAGAAATCCCAATCCATCAGAGCCACATGCTCTAGGGACCTAAACCTTGTCATCACAATGAAGAAAACATGCTGGAGGGATAGGTTCCTGACCCAGGGACTCCCCATACTCTGGAATAGACTGCCCATACATTTCAAGCAGAGCGCCTCCTTGGCCCTCTTCAAAGGGAACCTTAACGACTGGATGGGCGATAGGAAATTTACCCCAGGGATCATGTCAGTCACCCTGCTAGACAGAGGTCCAGGGAAGTAAATATTGTGGGAAGAAATAGCCAGGGAATTGTTATGGCTAGGCTTGTATAGGCCCTAGGGCCGATAGCCTAGTACCAACCTATGAACCTATTTCAGATTTTGGCAGAAACTATATAGCATGTATGAAGCAAGCTGAGCAAAGCATCAGCTACTCACATGTGTGACATATGAAGGACCAGTACAGTGCAACAACATGCAGAGAACGTACTCTGCATGGCACATATGGATAAATGTGTCCCGTCCCCCCCCCCACTGCCTATCAATCATTAGTCCCCTCCTGGTCAATTAGCTTATCTATTCCCCATCAGTGAGGATAGGGTCAACCGGGAGGGTTTCATCATGTAGACAGCTATTAGGGATGGTTTGACATGTCTTTCTGTTACAGCTCTAAATCTTGCATGCCCATCGCAAAGTGCTTAGAGAGGGACATGCAAAGAACTGACCAGAAAGTATGGGCCCTCAATTGTGTAATGGACATTCCCTCAAAGCAGATCAGCTCCTTCTCACAAAGCATGAGTAGCAGCTTCCCCAGTCTCCACCATTAAAATTGCACCACCTATTGTGCCTCCAAGAGCATATAACTCTCACCATGCCCTCACAACTCCATGAATAGAGGTGAGCAGGCTATGTGCCTTCACTCTTCCTCTTGTCTGCCAGTCTCTTCTGATACTGCAGCTCCTAAATGAACCCTCTCTCCTAACTAGTGGTCAGTACTCCATACCTCTGATCAAGGAGCCAGGCATGTACATATGAATAGTTTTTAGAAGCAGTATGTCCATTGTTTTATTGTTCAGCAAGACAAAAAAATCAATGCTCTCAGTCAAACAAGACTGACACGCTAAACTTGAATATATTTTAGTTACCTTTTTAGTTACCTTTTTATTTCCCAAAAAGAAAGATAAATTTGTCTCACAACAAAATAGAATCTGGACCACTAACTTGTGCAGTGGATAACTGCATTTCTTCATCACTCTTTACAAGAGCTTAGTGTCTATCTCTGATGGGGAAACTTGCTTCAAGGTAAAGAACGCAGACAAAAATCCAAAGCCAGTGATATAAAATTCTACTACTTTTGCTTGATGGCATAAAAGTTACAATAATTCTATTTAGTTGGCTTTTGTGTACATTTAAAAATCTGTATCTCCTCTGGCTGCCTACACTTCTTTCACCGCTGCCCCCATTTTCTCTTCAATGCCTCCATGGATTACATCTGCACTATCCATTTTGCTGAATAAGCACTTTTTTCCCCATGATCCAGTAAGTAGATTGTATTTATGATTGGCCATTTCATAGGTTCATAGGTTCATAGGTAGGTTGTAACCACCTTTCCTTTCTGCACTTTCAGTTCATGGTTACAGCTGCACATCTTCCTTTTATCATTTCATACACCCTTATCATACCCCCCCAACACACACACCTCTTTTGGTTAAGAGGAGTTCCTGATTTTTTTTGCCTTTAGTTTTGTCCTTTTGTCTCCATTCTTGATCCTTCCAGTAGCTTTCCCTGAACTATTTCCAGAAGTGTAATGTCCTTGTATGACCTCCAGAACTGCACACAGTACTCAAGGTGCTACCTGGTAGAGCAAAAGAATGAACTCTTTACTTCTGGGGTCTAGACCTCTGAGGGCACAGTCCAGCATTCAGTTTGCTACCACCACTGCCTCCACTTTCCTCCTGATGGTCCAGTCCAAGTGAAATCAACCACCTTAAAATCGTTTTCATACTCTTATGATAGTGGTTCCATTCCACCTACCTGCTCACCTTCCTTATTTCTGACATCAACTGTCTCAACACAATACATTTTGTCCTACACTTCAGGAACACTTTGGTCCAGTCCTATGGCTTTTACTAATAGCTGATTGTCGAGTACTGAAATAACTTGGCTAACTTCAGGGTATGCAACACCAACCAGTACTCCTCTGTTAAGCTCATCTCTAACTAGTCATAAAAATGTATCAGGCTAATTGATGGCACCTTTTAACCATGATTTTGTGTGGCCAATACCCTGGAGATTGTTGCCCTCCAGGAAAATAATCAGGCTTCCCTCAGAAATCTTCCATCTCTTTCCCTACCACTGCAGTTAGATTAGCAGTCCTATACTTAACCAGCACCAGACAGTCATCTGCTAAAGATTTCTGTAAGGGAAGGTGTTGGCATAATGGTTAAGATCTTTACTTATAGGTTCATAGGTTCATACTTGTGGACTAGGCTAATGGCCCTGGAGCCTTTACAAGCCTAGCCCATAAGATTACCGTGGCATCGTGCCACCCGACCTTAGTTCCCAGTGCCTCTGTCAAGCAGAGCCACTGGAGTGATCCCTGGGGCGAATTTTCTATCTCCCATCTACTCATCAAGATTTCTGTTGAAGAGGGCCAGTGAGGTGCTCTGTTCGACATGTATGGGAAGTCTATTCCATAGCATGGACAGTCTCTAGGTATGAACATGTCCCTCCAGCATGTTCTATTGATTGTGGTAATGAGGTTGAGGTCTCTGGAGCATGTGGTGCGGAGGGACTGGGATTTCTTTAGATGTAGCATTTCTAACAGAGAAAAGACATGGCTTTGTAAGTCAAGCAGAGATCACCTCTAAGTAGGTGATAAGAGACAGAGAATGGTTGGAGTTTTTTGAGTCTGTCCATATAGGACAAGTGTTTAAGGCTTAGGATCCTCTTTGTGAGGTACTTTTGCAGCCTCTCCAGTTGTTGCAGGTGTCTAGTGAGGTACATGCCAAATGGGGCATTGTACTTGATGATTGGCCTAATGAGGGAAGAGTAGAGGGAAACAATGACCTCTTTCTTCCTGGATGCAAAACCCTTAGTAATGAGATGTGCCACATAAAAGAACTTTCTGACCACAGTGGCAATGTGGTGGTCAAAAGAGAGGTTGCTGTCAACCTGTGTTTCCAGATATCTTATAATGCCTCCTGTGTTCAGTGGACTACCATTGATGTGGTAATTCATGGGAATTGCTTTTTTCCCAAAGGGGATGATGACACATGGCCATGGTTCTGACACCAGTCATTGGTCTCAGTGAGGCCTTTTTGTGGGATGTCAACATCACTTGGGGAGTTAATAATGGCTCCCAACTTGAATCATCTGCAAATTTTGTCAGCCAGAGGCCCTTCATGTTGGTCTGGACTTCTGAGAAGTAGATACTAAACAGGAGAGGACTCAGGACCAATACCTGTGGGACTGCACTTGTGACTGGTCGGCAGTCTGACTTGGAGTCAACTACTTTCACACTGTGGTTTCTATCTGTGAGCCAGTTTGCAACCCACTTAGTGATACAGTGGTTGATGCCTAGCTTAGTGAGTTTCTCTATGATTCTTGAGTGGGGAATGGTATCAAAGGCCTTGGCCAGATCAAAGTAGGCTGTATAAGCCACCTTGCCTTCATCCACAGCTCTGGTGACTGACTCAAAGAAGTCGACCAAGTTGAGCAGGCATGATCTACCCTTCACAAAACCAAACTGTGTGGAATCCAGAGTTTGGAGATTCCCTATATCCTTGTTTATTAGGTCCATAATGATGTATTTCATAGCTTTGTATATCAGACTTGTCAGGCTAATGGGGCGATAGTTCCCAGGATCTGTAGTTGCTCCTCCTTTGTGAAGAGGGATGACTGTAGCAGTGTGCCATTCGATAGGGACAAAGCCTGAGGTGAGGCTGCTTGTCCAGTACTGAAATAGTTACAGGGTACAGGGCTTGATTCTAACCTCTAGTTGTTGGCAATGTTTGTAAAAGCCTGCAGACTGATAGGTTCATAGTTAAATACAAGGCTGTCAGCACACTGGCCACATTCCTGATGGACTTGGAAGATAGCACATCTGATCTCAGAGCTTATTAATTCTTTTTTTTTTAAACACCTTTATTGATTTATCACTTGTGACACAGGCAAATTTGCATTCATATAAAAGTAATCAAACTATATTAACAGAAACATTATACTTCACTTATATTATTATATATAATATAACCTAAGCAATATTACATAAATTATTTAGTTCCTGCCTTTTTTAAACAAGAAACATCTTTATTAAGCCATCACTTACTACGTAGGCAATCATAAATTTATATAAGTGAAATCTTAGTTGCAAGCATTTTACATCACAAACCGGGTCTATATTATATCCTCGAATGCTTAAAAAAGCGAACACTGATTGATCAAACTTATTTTCGCGAAACTGAAAAATATTGAAGCAGCAGAAATTCATATTTTTTCCTAGGGAAAGAATTTGGTTGTCCGTTTCTGTTGCTTCGGTATTTTCAGTGTTATGGTGGAAAGTTTTCAGTTGGATTCAGGTAAGTGTGTGATTGTGTGGATGTGAGTGTTAGGGTGATTTAGATGAGTTAGGGTTAGGGCTCAGGTTGGGTGTGTGTGTGATTGAGTGGACATGAGGGTTAGGGTGGATTTAAGTGAGTTAGGGTTAGGGAACGGGTGAGGTGAGTGTGCGATAGTGACGGACCTTAGGGTTAGGGTTTGGGTTAAGGTAAGTGGGTAGTTAGTGGTGTGTGCATAGTTTAGTGTAGGGTTAGGTATCAGATTTTAGGTGTATGTGTGTGGATTTCTGTTTGTTTGGTGTGCTTGTGTTGTGTGTATGTGTTTTGGATCAGCAATTTTTTTTCCCTGGGAAAAAAATCGCTGATCTGACAGTTCGAGATTGTAAGCTTTCGCTTAAATTAGGTCGCTCAATCAGCGTTCGCTTTTTTAAGCATTCGATGATATAATATAGACCCCACAAACCATACTGATACACTCCCATTATACATCACTTACAATCTACCCAATCTTTCTCACTCAAACATTACATAGTTCATTTAAGTCCTGCCACCTTTTAAACCTCCTTCCTCTCTTGTATGCATTGTTCACACAGTTCCCCCTTTTTCCTATGTAGTTTGCTCCTACCATTTTCAAAAGATCTCAATTCCAGTTGTTTTATCTCTGTTACTATATTCACTACTTCCAGTATACTTGGTTTAGAAGTGCTTATCCATTCTAAGGACAATCAACAAAGCCTACTTACATTTTCTCTATCCATGTGCCTTCACTACTCTTTCCACTTCTTCATACTTCCTTTACAACACAGCATCCTCCTCTTGCTTTCCTTTAGAAATACTGAAATTAAATAACCTCTGCTTATTCAAAGCCTTTCATTATCTCCGTCACATCTTTGCTCAGCCTGATGAGGACTTTCACCTTCTTCAGTCTTTCTCCCAAGGAAGACTGTTCCTCCTCCTGACTCCCTTCTGCCAACTCTCTCTGCACTTGCATCTTTATGAACCTCATCCTTTTATGTCAGTATACTTGCCTGTTTGCATTCAGCCTTTGCACACCTTGCTTTCAACCTCATGTGTACTCCATCTTTTGCTGTAATTGGTAGATGAACATTTCTATGTAACCATATTGGCTTGTTTTGTTTTTGTTTTAAGCATTTATCAACTCCTTTACACTTTTGTTAATATTATCAACTATTTCATTCCTAACATGGCCCACTAGTTCAATTTGCTCCCGAGACATTTAAATCAACTTCCACTTTCTGCTATGGCTCCAGTGTAATCAACTCACATAAAATCCCATACCTTTTTCTTGTTTTCTATTCTTACCCTTATGCCCCTAAACTACACAGTGGTGCAATCACTGTTGACCAACAGTATTTTGTCTGGACATCCCTAACCCCTCCCCACATTTGTTAAGATCACATCCTAAATTGTAACTTTTCTGTTACAATTTTGTACCAAATGGATGAACCCTTCATGGTTCAAGATCTCAGTCAGCTCACAATCTCAGACTCTGGTTCTGGCAGATTCAGATCACTCACAAGAATTCCCTTCATCATGCTCCATTCCTTTATTCTCTGTCATAGTCTTTTATTAGCCTCCCTTCATATGGCTGGGGAGTGGATCACTACATCTACCAACACTTTCATCTTTCTTCTACAAATGTCAGTGTCTTTATCCTTTATTCTGATGCTACATTAATTCTTTGTCCCTTCATAGAGTGGTGTTCCTTCTCCTTTCTGCTTTTGCAATTAACAATTTGTCACATGTCTCATGTATTCAAATGAGACATTGAGGCATGGAATGCATATAAGTCATTTATTATACAAACCCACATCAGGAGCTGTAATTTGTACATATACTTCGAACTTCACATGTTTACTGATTGACAAATTACTTCTAACACACTCACATGCGCATCTCCATTCAAGCTTACATTCACACTAGTTGTCTACACAAAATGGCACTAAACTCACATGTGCACAGTAACTTATATGCACATGCTACCTAGCTGCAGTGGCTGACTAGGTTCAATATACACACTGATCTACACCCTCCATCTTTAATGTCGTTCAACATTGGAAAGATGAGAACAAAGACATATTTAAGAGCTTGACATTATTTCAACATTTCAGTAAAACAAAACTAAAAAAGCCAAGTCGCTGTGTATTTAGGATTCGGTTTGAAAATTCAACAGTTGAAGAGTCAGTGGGAATCAGAGTTGTAGGCATAGGCAATCTGCTGCATCACTGGTTCGGAGACAGGTCTACAGTTCCTTCTGAAATCCATTCCTTCAGATTGTATTATATAAGATCTCGGTTCCTCGCAAATGTTCTTCATGATTCCTACTTGGTCATATCCTTTGGATGTTTGCATTCTCACTTGTCCTTGTAGTAATGGTCTAAGGGGTTTACTGCCCCTACCTAGTCTTCCTTCCCTTTATGTACCCTCAAAAGGACCATACTTAGTACCTCATTACACCTCTCTCTCCAATTGTGTCTACTATGCATTTGCATAATTTTATACAAACAAAAAAATTTTATTGTTGACCTATTGAGCTATATCAATGTAAAAGTGTTACTTAGCTTCTTTTTAATGCAGCTTTAACGTTATGCATGTAACCCAACATATGTGAATCTTTTTGCTATAACTGCTAATTATATCAATATTGTTTAAAATTGTACTTGTTTAAAATGTACTACTGGAGCTTTTCTCCTCGAGTCTCCACTGAAAATGGGCCACAAGCCCAGTTGGACAAACCCGATTAACAAATGTCAATAAATAAATAAATAAATAAAATATTTACTGGTGTTATCATAGTCCAGCATTTGTGACTGACGTTTTCTTGAAAGTTGAGTCTTGACCACTGTTGTTTTTGCATTTGGTACTAACAATTGTTTGCTGATTGGAAGAGTTGTTCTAGGCTGTCTCAGCATTGATCTTTGAGCAGGTGAACCAAGCAAGCTGTCTCGAGGAATGTTTCTGAGATTGAGTAAGTTAAGAAAACATCAGTACCATCTGTCTTGGATTTCTCCAAGTGTTTTATACTCTAAACTGCATGTTCAGCTAAACCATTGGCTTGTGGATACTCAGGACTACTGGTAACATGAACAAAGTCCCATGTCTCAGCAAATCTCTTGAACTGCTGACTAATAAGCTATGCACCATTGTCAGACGTAACTTTGTGCGGACTACCATGGACAGAAAAATGTTTCTTCAATTTTGCAATGACTGTGTTGGACATCAGGTTAAGAAATAGGTCAATTTCAAACCAATTTGAGTAAAAGTCTACTAATACCAGGTAGTGTTGACCATTCCATTCGAAAATATCTGTGGCAACTGTTGATCATGGTCATTCAGGAATTTGGAGTAGCTGAAGTGGTTCTTTTTGTTGATGTGGTTTGGTGCTGTTGCAAACTGAACATGCTAAAGTTTCCTTCTTTATATCTTTGGATATAGAAGGCCAAAATACAATGCCTCTGGCCCTTTTTTTTTTTTTTGGTTGAATCATTACCTTGGTGACCACAATGGACATTTTTGATATATTCCTGTTGTAGCACTTTAGGAATTACCACTTTTGGACCTTTCATTATGATTCCATCTTCTGTTATGATGAGTTCATCTCTGTAAGGAAAATAGTGCTGAATGTCAAGTGGTAAAATGGTTTGTCATGTTGGCCATCCTTAAATATATTTGTGTGTGTGCGTGTGTGTGCGTATGTGTGCGTGTGTGTGCGTGTGTGTGCGTGTGTGTGTGTGTGTGTGTGTGTGTGTGTGTGTGTGTGTGTGTGTGTGTGTGTGTGTGTAAGGTAAAATAATTTTTCATATTTTTTCAACAAGTTCATAAAAAGGAAAATAATTACTTTGGTCTACATTTATTATACCTGCTAAATGAGTAAACAAAGAGATTGTTTGTCATTGTTTGTTAGTTACATTAGACCCAAACTTGAGTATCAATTAACAATATGGAAACCCTATAAGAAAACAAGCATGAGTGAATTAGAAAGAGTACAGCAGAAATATACCAAGGGCATCCATGGATGTGAAAATTTAAGTTACTATGAAAGACTAAAATATCTGAACTTGTACAGTGCCTTTTACCGATATGTATGGAGATCTTATTCAGGTATATAGGGCATTCAGAGACAACTACCTCTGGGAATGTTTGGGATTATCAAAAAGTACTAGAGAATCATCAGATAACCTATGTGGAATATTCTATAGGAATGAGAAGTGTACTAATTGGTTCTCTGACAGAGTAGCTAATGGATGGAACATACTAGCAAATTACATTAAAGCAAGTACTAGTTTAGATATCTTTAAGAACAGCCTGGACACTTATTATGGGAACGAGTGTTTTGCTGTGTTGGAAAGCTAGAAGGGCATTGGTGCCTGTGCTTGAAATAGTTGTATGTATGTAAAAAGATTGGTAGAAGTAAGGAATATCTAATATGAACAAATAAATTTAAAACAGCATTTGGTCAGGGCTGGTATAACTGCTAAAGTACAAGAAATAACATTTTATAACTGGACTTTAGTGGATAAACTAGCAAGCACACATGCACGATTTGAAGCATACTTAAACTCTGACTTGAGTGTAACCACAGTGAAGCAAAAATATTAGCAATTTTAGCAGCAGACTGATTTAAAAGAGCTTTGCCTAGTAGTATAAGATAAAAGTGATCCTAAAAATTCTGATAAGCTTGTATCTTTAGTAGAATTCTTAATAGTTAAGGACACACTGTTTAAAATGGATTTATATGCTCCTATTGCTAAAGCTGCAATAAGAAATGTTACATATTCTGTGACTCAAAAAGCAGTGTGCAATGTTTTAATTCTTTACAAGTGTGGGGTAGTGGGTCACATTGCTATCTTACGTACTACTAACATTCATGATACTGCAGATAACAGAATTGTAAAAAGAGAAAATATGCTTTAGATGATAAAACCATGTTTTAGATGAAACAATTCCTATGGAGTGTGATAAACCCACAGCTAGTATAAATGGGTCAGACTTGTGTCACTATGATTCAACTCTGCAAGTATTCTGGAAGTACAATTTCCCTTGTCAAACATTCTCTGTCCTGCAAACAAAAGATTAGAAACAACCAAAAAAGCGGAGATAATATGCATTCATATAAATTAAAACAAACAGCAATAATCCAAAACAAAATATTGATAAAGCAGATTATAAATTGCGGATATGCTGGATAACTGGGAGGTAGTCAAAAAATAGATGGAAAAATTAGATCAGTTTCAAAAAAATTGGTAAGCTTTTATGAATGTATTGCCTATGTTATGAAAAAGGAAGTTCCACTGTAGTCAGTAATTGAAAATGACAGCAATCAACCAAATGAGTGGACTATAATAAGTTCACTACTATGGCAAAGAGGCAGAAACATTTATTAAAAATACTGAACAGAATAACATCATCAGATATTGTAAATCAATTTCTTTTTTAAAGAGGGTTGTTAAAGCACTGAGCAAACATGAATTCATTCTTGCCAAGAACTGCACCCAGAACAAGAATTTTTTCTACAAACACATTAGGGCAGACCTTAGACAATATCCTAGAATATCTAATATACTGTTCAGCATGATAAATGTATGGAACATAGGAGCATACCAGACAAGTGATCATGGGCACCATAAGATACCTAGCCACCTTTAAGCAGACAAAAGTTCTTGCCACCCTTTTCAAGTGCTTAGTAGTACGTTCCTCCCAAATTAAGTGCAATAGATAACAACACATGATAACCCATCCAGTCATCAAACCTAGCCTTGAAGGTAGCCTTACAAGTAACTAAAGTAGTACTTTGACCTACAGTGGTAACTTATTCCATAGACTAAGAATGCATTGAGTTACAAACATCTCTCTCTCCAGCAAGTCATTTTTTTGTTTGTGTAGATTTAAGTCCTTAATGCAGGTGGTTGTGGAGCTACTGGTTGAAGAAATAGCAGGTCAAATAGAACTGGGTCTTTCATGGCTCAAAAAGATAGACAAATGTTACTCTGCAGCAACCTGTGGGCTACTGAGTGTAAGAAGAGGTATGCTAATCTATTATGGTAGATGAAGGATTTAAGACCTTTAATATTTTTTAGGCTAATGATATATGAAGAAACAATTGTTAGTAGTCTCCATATTTTAACCTCTGTGTGGGGTCATTTGAAATATCATCAGTGATAATAAAAACCTCCTTAAAATGTCAGCCCAGTCATTTCAGAGAAGTTAGTAAGAGGCACTGTGGCAGGTCCAGATAAACTGAATGGGTTCCTTTTAAGGAAACATGACAAGTCACAGCATGAATTTATGGGAAAGACTAGGTTAAGAAGGGAGGTGGTGATTAGTGATCAGCAGTATGGTTTCATGCCAGGAAAGAGCACTACAGATGCAATGTTTGCTCTGAGAGTGTTGGTGGAGAAGTACAGAGAAGGTCAGAAGGAGTTGCATTGTGTCTTTGTGGACATAGAGAAAGCATATGACAGGGTGCCTAGAGAGGAGTTGTGGTATTGTATGAGGAAGTCGGGAGTGTCAGAGAAGTATGTAAGAGTGGTATAGGATATGTACGAGGGTAGTGTGACAGCAGTGAGGTCTGCGGTGGGAGTGATGAATGCATTTAAGGTGAAGGTGGGATTGCATCAAGGATCAGCTCTGAGCCCTATCTTATTTGCAATGGTGATGGACAGGTTGACAGACGAGATCAGACAGGAGTTCCTGTGGACTATGATGTATGCAGATGACATTGTGATCTGTAGTGAGAGTAGGGAGCAGGTAGAGGAGACCCTGGCAAGGTGGAGATATGCTCTAGAGAGAAGAGGAATGAAGGTCAGCAGGACTAAGACAGAATATATGTGTGTGAATGAGAGGAAGGATAGAAGAATGGTGAAGATGCAGGGAGTAGAGGTGGCGAAGGTGGATGAGTTTAAATACTTGGGATCAACAGTTCGGAATAATAGTGAGTGTGGAAGAGAGGTGAAGAAGAGAGTACAGGCGGGATGGAGTGGGTGGAGAAGAGTATCAGGAGTGATTTGTGACAGACGAGTACCAGTAAGAGTGAAAGGGAAGGTCTACAAGAGGGTAGTGAGACCAGCTATGTTATATGGGTTGGAGACAGTGGCATTGACAAAAAGGCAGGAGTCAGAGCTTGACGTGGCAGAGTTGAAGATGTTAAGATTTGCACTGGGTGTGATGAAGAGGGACAGCATTAGGAATAAGTATATTAGAGGGTCAGCCCAGGTTGGAAGGTTTGGAGACAAAGCCAGAGAGGCAAGATTACATTGGTTTTGACATGTGCTGAGGAGGGATGCAGAGTATATTGGGAAAAAGATGCTAAGGATGAAGCTGCCAGGTAACTGGAAAAGAGGAAGGCCTAAGATAAGGTTTATGGATGTGGTGAGGGAGGACATGCAGGTGGTTGGTGTGACAGAGCAAGATGCAGAGGACAGGAAGAAATGGAAACTGTTGATCCGTTGTGGTGACCCCTAACGGGAGCAGCCGAAAGAAGAAGAAGACAACCTACTTCTTCATCTAACATTTCTGTAGAACAAGTGTTTGTCCAATGGTATGCTCAAGAAATGTGGCTGAAGGCCATTATTGGTCCTGTCTCCATCAATACTAAGGCAACACCAGAAAAGCACTGCCGATTGATTAGCCTGACAAGTATACTGATTAAGGCATATATGCCATATTTCTCTTTAAAACACTCTGAGTGAGTTTTTTTTAACAAACCATATTACACAGTATGCATAGATTCACAGTTGGCAAATCATGAATGACAGCCCTTTTGTGATCTATCACAATCTGATTGTTACAACAAAACAATGACTAAATAATGGTAACTTTACCTTGATCTATCAAAAGCATTTGACTGTCCCACACAGATCACTTCTGAATAAGATGGGTATTAACAATGCAAATTAATATGGAACTGGATAATGAATCCGTTAATTCATGCAAAGTGTAGGATGAGAACAAGGGATGCTTACTCAGACTGGATAACAAATCAGTAACCAAACTAATGGGGTAGTTAGGTGGGTTATGGTTATCATGGGTCTATATTACAACATCGAACTCACAGGAGTTCGAACGCTGTAATATCGAACCGTAAAGTTCGAAACCCAATAACGAAAACACAGAACAGCGATTTTTTTCCAAGGGAAAAAAATTGCTGTTCTGTAACAAAAAAAAAAAAAATACCTTATACTTTAAACTTAAACTAAAGTGGAGGGCTTTGCCCCCACACCCCCCCACTTAAATATACCAACTCTGAGATTGCACCATAGTGGAGGAAATAGCAAAGCCCTGAAAACAGCACACCGTGGCTTCACTATTTCTGTATTTCGGACTTATGGGTTCGATATTACAATGTTCGAACTTCTACAAGTTTGACGTTGTAATATAGACCCATTATCATGAATAGCATCTTTAGAACCAGTCAGTTGGTATAACACTTCAACATGCAGTTGCTCCCTAAGTTAAGTTAAACAGTTAGAAAATACAAAAATCATTTACGAGGAATGCAATTGACTTGACATGCTTTAGTTATGCTCAAATACCTCAAACGTTAAACATTTATCAGATTTAGATTAGATTAGGTTTAGATTATTTATCTAATAGGAGACCTCACCTAACAGCATCTCTGGGTATCATATTACAACTCGATCTGAGAACAAGAAACAAGAAATTCATATTTGGGATTCCTATAAATGAAAGTAGTGTTAAGGCTATTAACTTATCAGTTAAAGGAAGACACCTGTGGAATACAGCTCACGCATCAAGTAGTAGGCAGTAGTGTATCATGTCAGCACAGGCTACATTAATACCACATTCACCTGTGCGGTAAGGCTGAAATTTATTGCATTAAGGCTTGGTTTCATGAAGTTTTCTTTAAGGAGTTATGTGGGACTGATATGATAGTGAGTACTAAATATGACTATTTCTACTACTTATTGCCATAATGAATGACCCTATATGAAAACAAATGATGACATCCTTAATTACTCCATCAGCTATTAGGAGGATTTACCTGGTGAAACTCATTTGTAAACACATTTTATATCTATTGCAAAGTTCAGAAGTAGTGATTTAATCTCCTATTTTTACATGTTTAATAATTTGCTGACAAGGTAGCTGAGCTAGTCTGTTACAACTCTTTTCAATCTTAACCCAGGTCACAGGAGCAAGGACATTGTAAAAATTATTGTCTATGTATGGACAATGTACAGTGGACCATCAACCAGCATGTTTTTGGGACGTAAGTGGAAATGTCTACATAGAGAAAACCCACACAGATGTGAGGACTACATGATAATTCCATATATTAGTGGCCACAGATATTCCCCTGACTCTCTAGTTGTAAGAAATAGACTGTAACTACTAAACACTTGTTGTCTTTAAAGGTCTGATATGAGCAGTGCTGGCAATGTCGGTGCATACTGATGAATCAATTTTGTTTTAGCAACTTAAGTGTTGCTGCTGCAGTTTTTTTTTTTTTTTTTTATATATACAGTAAACAACACTTCATTGACAGGCAGCACTGATTGCCTACATACTTGAGTTTTGATAAGGAAGAGGAAACTCACTTTACCATTAGGACGCAAGTCACTGAGGCAGAGATTATTATAGCAATAAACAAAGCCTGGGTGTGGGTAATGCTGGATTTACCCACGGTTGGCGTGGTTTGGTCCCGAGGCGGCCGAGGACCAAACAAAGCCAACTGTGGGTAAATACAGCATTACCCACACCCAGAAGTGAGTTATTGCTATTATACCATGACATTATTTAAGAAAAGAAACTATTACTTTTCTTAAATAATGGCATAGTATAATGCCTGTTTACTGCCCTTCCGCAGATGTCTGGCATCCGAGGCAGTTCTGATGTACTGGCGCCTGCACAGTACATCAGAGCTGTGAGCAAAACAGCGAGAAAGCAAGATCTCCGTTGCTTTTTATTTTGCTATGTTAAATGGGTTTAACATGGCGAGACAGTTTAAAATAAGCAACGGAGATGTCCGTTGCTTATTTTAAAACTGTCTCGCTATGTTAAACCCATTTAACATAGCTAAAAAAGCAACGGAGATCTTGCTTTCTCCATTGCTTTTTAAAACCTGTCTCGCTATGTTAAATGGGTTTAGCATAGCGAGACAGCTTTAAAATAAGCAACGGAAATCTCCGTTGCTTATTTTAAAGCTGTCTCGCTATGTTAAACCCATTTAACATAGCGAGACAGTGTTTTAAAAGTAGAGTTATACTAATGGAAAAAAGTCCGGGCGACCGGACCTTTTTCCATTAGTATAACTCGATTTACAATGTGCACGCTGGCCAATCAGCGTGCACGTTTTGGGGGGTCATGGTATAATAATAGAGAATGATGGTATCAGATGGTCAGACAGGGTTAGTTTATATAAGAACAAGTAAAGAGAAAAAATAGCAAACAGTGACACAAAACTAGTTTATATTCTATAGGAGTATGTTTTGCCAATTTTCTCATACTGCACTTGAGAGAAATCAGTCTTCCTGTTAAAATAGATTCTCATCATGTTTAACTTGAAGATTTGGTGAGTTATTCTCTGGGTTCTCAATTTCCACAAGTTCCCTGACTGTCATTCATACAGGAAAAAAAGAAACAAAACAGATTTCACGTCTATCAGCTACTAGTCTGTAGCATAAGCCAGTTTTAAAGAGCCAAACACCTGGTACGTTTGAAAAAGGATTGGATTTCACACTAAGAAGTCAGGGAGAAGAAAAATCTATTTTCTTTATTTTGCTGAGTACAGCAAGCCAAGAATCAAGCCAAGCTAGATGGTTTCATGTGCAGCTTCAAAGCCATATTCTGCTCCCAGCATTATATGACAATAATCACATGACAGAAATACTGACACTTCTATAAATGTGCGTAGGCTTTACAAAAGCAACAAAGAAAAAAATATATATCTAAGCTGACGTAATATAACTGGCATTCTGTAACGCAGTCCATTTTCGTGGGTTTCTTGCCTTACCAGAGCTTCTAAATTTAATTAACTAATTGAACACAATGATGTCTGACAAAAATAAAGACAGCTGTGTCAGCTATCTGCCTGTCTCTCAGACTATATTTCTGCTTACCCATCAACTGTCATTTTAAATTAGAGTTAAATCATGGCAGTAATGTTCTTGTTTTGTCCAGCATATCCATGTAATCTTAATTAATTTAGACCCCCCCCTTGAGTTTGTGATATGGATAAAATCTTCAGTATCAGACCCTATTATAGTTTTCCACACCAATCATTACAATCTGTGTGCGTGTATGTATGTATATATATATATATATATATATATATATATATATATATATATATACACATATATGTATATATCTATCTATATATATATATATATATATATATATATAGATATATATATGTATTTATATATATATATATATATAGAGAGAGAGAGAGAGAGAGATACATATATATGCTCTTAGCAAACAAATATCTGAAAGAAGCAGTATTTAGTTATTTTTAAATTAAATAATAATATAGTCAGACAGCTGGCTTATGTATGACAATAACTCTGTTCTGATAAAGAGTTTCCTATGTTACATTTTAGAAGATGAACAAGAATGGTTTAATTTAAACATTATATATTTAAATATCATGTTCATTTCCTGTCATGATAGGTGGTTTATTATGGTTCTGTTCTATAAAGTGAGTGAATTACTATGGTTCTATTAAGTTATAGCTGTTATGATCTACCATTCACCATTATTTTTCTAGCTTAAAAGTCACAAATGGGTATGAAGACACCATAAATACAGAACCCCAATTCACAGCAGGTAAAACTGCTTTGAAACAGATAGTACAGAAATGTAGTATCTGGGACTTGATCACTTCACTGTCAGCTTCCTTACAAAGAGGTAATGAAAATGTTCTGATTATCTGAAATAGTCATCAGCTGTTTCTGAAGGAGTTGTAGAATATGTAGATTAATCACTGAGGTCAGTCACTGTCACGTAACTGATCTCAAAGCCACTGTGTTGTACTTTCGCATAAAAATCCAGACATTGACATTTGACTCCATTATATTACATGCTGTCTGAGGTCAAGTCATTGGCTCTGAGTGGGAAATATACTGCTCGGAAAGTGTGTCATTCTAAAGCCATGGACTAATTTCTCTAAATATTATGTTTGCCTGCGAATCATTGAAATATTGATAACTATCATAGCAGGCATATGTTTTCTGTACTGTTACTCACCTACTCTCGGCCTTGCTGTGCATATTCTTATTGCTTAGAACCATACATTGCTAATAGCAAAATGTCATTTTAGATGTTTTTTTTTCCAGGGATGTTTAACTGTCAAGCTTTAGCAAGCTGAAACTACTTTAAATAGAAACCTCCTCTGATGCCTCATTAGATTATCACACGGTTTGTCTTCTCTGTCACTTTGAACTGAAATTGCAGTGAACCTTTTGTATACCAAAGATCAGAAAACAGTTTTGGTTTTAATGACAAGAGATAATCTGCCAGGATCTGGATACTCAGAAGTCCATATTCAGAAAGAGTATAGAACATTTTTGGATTAGGGGATAGGCACGTGAAAATTACTTATAAAATTAATTGTCACTATAGACATTTGACTGATAATGGTAAGAAAGTGACCATCTGAAAAAAAAACAAAAGTCAGCAAAGCAGAATATGGCAACTCCCTTTTCTAACAGCACTATTCAGAAGTGATCTGACTTCATTTCTGTCTCACCGCCTGAAAAATGACATAGATAATTAGGCAATGGTCACGAAAATTACATTTGTCATTGTCCATTCTGGAATACTGAAATAGTTATGGTTAGAGTAAAAAATATTTATGGTACATATTTGGTATAGAAAAGGAATTCAGCCTACATGAAATACAGCATCATTATTTGGTATTTATGTCCATGTGTTACCTTTCAGCAAACCTCAGATAATCAAACTCTATTCATCAAACAGGTTAACAGTGAAACTTTTAACTTGCCCCAATGTGTAGATACCCCAGAGATTCTTATATTAAAAGGCTGCAGGGAGCAAAGCCACCTACATGGGGGTGTGAGGGTCCTTGCCTTAAAGGAAAACTCCACCCTAGAACTAAAAAAAAAATGTTTTCAGTCTGCCTTTGCTTCCTGACTTATTTTAACACCTCAAAATAACTCTAAGTGCTTTATTTGTAATTTTAGCCTGTTTTCCACAACATAGCTACCAATGGGTGTCAGTGTGATCTTGTACCTCAAGCCTTTCTCTTTCCCATAATACTTTGTATGACTCATGCAAGACACAAGGAAGTAACTTTGAATTCCCTTGCCATGGACATATAATGGGATTTGGGAAGGTCACTGTTATTTTCTTTATCTTCCTTAAAAGGACTGCTTCTTTTCTGTCTTTAATCACCCTCATTTATGTTTGGCTCAGACCTTGTTTTACACTATACTTAAAAGTTATCCAGCCACAGCGAGAAAAGTAATTAAATTGCAGGCCTTTGTTCACGGTTGTCTTTTGTAATCTGAGGAATTGATTCTGCAAGGGTCTCTCAGTGCAGTGACAGTTTTAACACCTCTGTAGTAGTGTGGGGGAGGGGACTCAGGGGAACAAGATCACATTGATACATCAAGCCCCATTGGTTGCCATGTTGAGGAAAACAGGCTAAAATTACAAATAAAGCACTTAGAGTGATTTTTGAGGTATTAAAATAGGTCAGGAAACAAATATAGAGTGAAAAAAAACATTTTTTTTAGTTCTAGGGTGGAGTTTTCCTTTAAGAAAAATGCTGACAAACATCCATTTGCAGTCATTTATCATTCACCAAAAAGCAATTCACTGGCATAAACCATACCTGAACTATTTTTTAAGTTGACATGGAATTCAGAAAACTGTTTCATAACAATTAAAATGAGATGTACAAAACTGTTCCAGAACAACCGAGATGGGATGTATAAAATTGTTCTAGTACAACTGAGATGGGACATTAGTGCCAGTCAGGCTTGCCAAACTCTTGACAGTCAGTCATTGTAGCTCTAAATAACGAGGTATAAATACAGTATGCAGAATTGGTGTTGGGTGACTGATACTTAAAATAGGGTGGTCAACAGCATGTGACAAGAAACTAGGCACTGCTCAATACAGTGAAATAATGTTGTATAATGCATGAGGATGCTACAACTATAGTACTGTATTTAATTAAAAAACACTTATATTGTTTGCTGTTGGCATTATAAGGCCACCCATGCAAATCATTAACACGTGGGATGGGGGTTCATCTTCAGTTCTCAGATCAAATTAGCCATCTGCTAATAATAGCATCCCTGCCCATTGTGCTCTCCTCCCTACTCAAGTACTGAACTCAGATTTCATACAATTTGAGTCTCCTAGCGTGTGCTACCCCACACAGAGGCACTGTCAGGTGTTCAATACACTAGTGTTCTATACCTGAAATGAAGAAAAACATTTTGCAATGCAAAATAAAAAACGGGCCCTTGCTGTAACCCTAAAATAAATGTTTCACATTCACCAGCTGTATGTAGCCATCACCCTACCCCAGTGTATTTTGGAGAAACCTTGTTTTTTCTCATTCAGTGCTGATTCAGTCTTGGCCATAACACAAAATCTGCTTTACTTCATTTTGTTAAAAAAAAAAAGTTCAAGGACAATTAGTTGCCACCCTCTTGTTTAACATGTTAACCCATCAACAAATCTGAACTATGGAACCTCTAGCAACTTACACACATTTTTACATTCCAAAGAATAAAGCCAAGCAAATGTAAATACCTCTTTAACAAAAGTGCTACAAAAAAAAAAAAAGAGGCACACAAATGTTATCAGTAAAACGTTTTCTTTACATTGATAATTCACAATTTGTATTTCAACACTGATGTATTATAATAACACACAAACTTAGAAATATATTTTCTCTATAGTTTCACATAAACTCTTCATGCCTTGGAAATTTAAAAACCATAATATATAATATTGGACATTTTGTTAAACCAAATTTGAGTTTTCAAATGACAACATGAAATTCGTTGTTTGAGGTATTTACAGAAATATGAAAAATTATGCTTACCTCTATAATCAGCAATATAAATAGCATTGACTATCTCTGAAAGATGTGCAGCATCGACAGCAGTCTTTTTCAGCATACTCTATTTCACCCAGTGCCATGCCTAGTTTGCAACCTCATTTTGGAAATATTGTATCGTAAAATCATTATAACATTGTTCAAGTTTTGATTTCTGTGATGCCTGGAGATTAGTAAGGCTGCGAGCACCATAAAGAGTAAGGCGAAGCGCTAAGTAGTGGCAAGTGTAGTTTTAGGCGCATTGGTGAGAAAGCTTTTAGCTCTATAAAGCATCCATAGCTTTTGGTGAGTTTTTTATTTAATGTTGTATAAGATTATCAACCACCATCATCCCTAATACTATGAGAAGTGACTTCAGTAGCAAAACATCTGGCAGTGGTAGTGGCTCAGCAGCTTGTACTAATGCCTTTGGAGAAAGAACAAAAGACAGAGAGGTCTATCCCCACACCATATTATACCCAGACTGCTGACCGCCCCATCCCCCCACACATATTCCTAAGCACATACATCTTTGTATCACAACAAAGGATTCAGCTGTAGTATATTCTGCTCCATCAAGTGCTGAAACATTTCCCTCCCTGACAGTATTATTAATCTATCTATTTACTTACTTTCTGTTGTCTGGCTTGGAATCATTAGGCATAGTCTGTTTGCAGGAGATGTGGCCAGAGCAAAATGGAAATTTTCCTATATCCACCTGATCTACCACCCACTCAAACAAAACAGCACTTTGGTTTTATGTGTCATTTGAAGGACAGCACTTCTTGACTGTGTCACAGAGCTAGTGTTGCTCTACAATGTCAGTACTGGAGCACAAATCCAAGAACCTGGTGTAAGGATAGGACTCTCAGCTTTCTGATCTTTCTCCTAAGGCAAGAGAACAACGTGCCTGGCCACCACCACTGCCATAAGGTATGTCTAGACAGATAGTACTGTATTAAGTTCCAGCTTGCCCTACTCCAATCATTCACACACCAAACTGTAACTATCTATGTCATAATGAAATGGATACAGACCAAAACTTTTCAATTAAACCAGTTAAGGTATCGGCAGATTAAAAGGAATGTGTTAGGAATTAGAGATGGCTTCATTATTATGTATGATCTTTTATGTATGGTCTGTTATTATAACTGGGATTCTAGAAGCCACAAAGTTAACTAGATACCCACAGATTCCTGATGCACTATGGTTCATTTATGGGCTTATTTATGAAACTGAAAGGTGTATTTGTTATCTACTATCTTTCGAGCAATCAGGCATATGACAGCAGCTTAAAATAAGATTATTCAGGAAAAGGGTGTATAAAAATGACATTTCACGGCAGTCATTATAGGTCACATCACAAGGGACATATAGCAAAAAAAGAAGTGGAAAATTAAAAATGAAATAATAAAATGTTTTAAATCTTTCAGTCTGATGACATTGTGTCAGATGCAATAGCACAGGGTGACTAATCCCTGAATATAAACCTGGTGACCCAAAGGTTTGATTAGTTACTTCGGTACTTGACAGAAATATCAGGGGATGATGGGTGTGCCATTGGGGGGGGGGGGTTGGGGGCAGAGCAGGCAGCACTACCAAAATACTGCGAGAAGGGATAGCATTGTATAAGCATTCCAGAAGTTAAGCTTTAGTTCAATAAGCCACTGTCTGGTAGTCCTCATTACCAAGTGCATGGGAGCATGTGCTCACAATGTGGGAGGCACTGTGGGTGCAAGTAGTGATTGCGGGTAGCTCATTTCCCATTCATTGAGTTAGGCTACCCAATGCAGTTATAGCTGAATGCCAGTGAGGACACAAACAGCTCTCATGGCTGGCTGAATAATGGCTCCTCCAGATGGCTCTTGTCTTATGGTTTTGAGGACTCCCCACTATGGGGAGTATGAGGGGGTTCAAGTTCCTTTGAGGAGGTTTTATGGATAATATGCACGGTGGCCAATAAAAAAAAAAAAACAGAGAAGGAGTTGGCAGCATTTTCGTACTAAGTGCCATTACAAATGTGTATGCTACATTTATGTGAAGCAAGCAATAATAAATTACAAGATTTCTAATCTTTCCAACTTTTCTATTTTGAGGTCACCAAATGTTTAACAAGGATTTAGGTATTTATTATGATAATTGAGCATAATCTGAGGGCATTCTTCAGGGAAAACTAAAACAGCAAAGATTTATCATTAACACTTGTCTAGACAAATAATTCATTATGTATTTCATTCTGATCTGAATCAATGAATTTTGGTGTTTGCACTGTGGTTCAACAGAATGTTTCAGTAACATAAAACAAAACTGCTTTTTACCTATTCAATATATATTCTGAAAAATTTAGCGAAATTGTTCATATTGTTCGGCAGGGTCACTGTAACAGATGGGTACTGTTTGAAAATACTGGATTTATGCAGAGGAAGGCGAAGACTGGAATGCTGAGGCACCAGTACAGAATACATTATCTCTTGATACTGACAAATGCAGACAGCCCATTGGCTAGCAGGACTGAATAGTGGAGAAAGAAGACAATGATGATCAAAGGCAATTTAAGTTTGTCTGCACTGTGCTGGGCTTGAGGACAAGGTGAAAGGAATGAGCTAATAGTTAACCAGAGACAGAGAATATTGTCAGCTTGTACAACAGTAGGGTAATGCATTTGGTGAGGAGTCATAATAAAGGAGTTTGGAGTGAGTTGAAGTTAGAGTTTCATTTTCAAATAGTCACACTGCAAAGTATTGTTTGATTGTCATTGTGGTATGAGATGAGATAAATACAAAAAAGGTACACCTGTGAGTTTAGAAGAGGAGTGTGTTATCTATGTGACAAACTAAGTTGAATTAGTTTAGGACAATGGAGGACACAGACATTGAATCATTGAGGTGATGCAATACCTTTTATTGAACCAACATAAGTTTTGCAGTTATTCAAGTTTTGGGACTAACACGTCTATATCATTTGAAATTATTTATGTTATATACAGTGCTTAAATATCCACTTGTGATTAGAAAGGAAAGTAAATAATTTCTTTCTTACTGGCAAAAAAAAAAATTGAAAAATTACAGTGTGGAAAAAAGGTGTAAAACTCGGATGCTTAATATAACAACTACACCTCAGAGCAAGACTCACCCCCGGATTCTCAAAAGCCTGCACAGCATGCAAGATTGGTGCAGGAGCTCAAGCAGGCAATATGCCTGCCGTGAGATCCAGGCAAGGGTGTGCTCGACGAAGCCATTGTATTGAAATCACCCCATCTACAGGAGAAATCCATGCAAATTAGGTGAATTTGCAATCCAGGAAGCTTGCAACCGTCCGTGCAGGACTAGTGCAATCAGCAGAAATGTACTCGTAACCGAGTACATGTCTGCAATATCCAAAACTTAGCTATGACATCCCCAAATAAATGTTGCATATCATATAGTAAGCATGCCAATGGCCAAATATAAGGACATTGGCATTGCAAATGTACAAAAATTAAAAAAATCAACTTTTAATTCCTATTAGCCGATCTTGGATGTTTAGCATAGGGCAGAAGCACGCAAACGGGATCGGGGGGGGGGGATAACAAAACAAATCGAAATTAAACAGTCTAACTAAAATCAGTATTTTGCAATGCAAGTCAATGGCAGGCAGAAGACAACCTGGCCAGTGAGTAGTGGTTGCTAAGGGGGGAGGCTCAGTGTGAGACATGTAACTATGCATTAGCAGGCAATCCTATGCAAATGAGGGGAAGGATAGTGAATCCCAGTTTTCCCCAGCATGTGAGGCAGGTCCCAACAGTGTAAGAGTATGAATAGCTGGGTGCAAGACTAGGAGGTAAGTGATATCATGGGTGGGTGTGTCAGGCATACTGTAAGCAAATTGGAGCCCTGTGGCCTGGGGTTGCTCCTAGCATAGCACAGCTAAGCTGGGGGTGTCTAAACCTGCCTAGCAGTCATTACAAAGCCTAAGCGGGTGTGCGCACCACGCACCAGGTCATACAGGAAGAAAAAAGAGGTTAAACCAGGAAATAGCAGCAGTGTGCACATTTGAGCACTCTGTTTGCACGGCGTGCACATGGGCTGAAAAAGGAAGGCAATGGGAAGGGAAAACAGCAATAGGAAGGTAATCAAGGAGAACTAGCTTAGCTGGCAGATGAAATGTATCAGAACCAGCCAATTACACAAGCAGCAGACCAGCTCATCCCAGAACACTACTATAAACTATACAAACACCTACCCCTCCGGTTTTTCCAACACTCTACACCACCTGTGTAAACAAGTGGGGAACTTTTAACACTCACAACTGCAAAATGTTAGGGGCTGCAATAGCTACCATACAACAACTTGTGGAAGAGGCTGAGGGTGATGAGGATGTGAATGCTGCCGAGAAACCCACAGTGAGGAGACAGAGAAGAGTGTACAGACTCAGGGTAACCTACCAAGGGCTACATGAGCTGGAGATAGTGGAGCACTATAGGGTGGACAGGGACCTCCTACAGCAAATTGTTGAGCTGTGCCAGCCATGCCTCCCACACAGAACTAACAGAGGGGAACCCATCCCAGTGGATACAAAGGTATGAGTAGGCCTAAGAATACTAGCTACAGGTACCTTCCAAAGGCCAACTGGGGATATGATGGGCATCTCACAGTCATCAGCATCCAGGGTACTCCACCAGTTCCTGGATGCCACGTCAGCACATGTCGGTGAGCACGTATATTTCCCCAACACCCATGACACGTTGGCCAGCAATATGCAACTGTTCCACCAAATAGCAGAATACTCTGAGGTAGTGGGTGCTATAGACTGCAAGCACATAAGCATCAAAGCACAACCCGGTGAGCGGGGTAGGGTCTACATCAACCACAAGGGCTTTCTCTCGATCAACTGCTGCGATGCTCAGGGCATAATAATGAACATGTGTGCTGGCTGCCCTGGAAGCTATCATGATTCCCACATCTGGCATCTGAGGCAGCTGTACCAGAGATTTGCCAGTGGGGACATCCCACATGGTCACCTAGAGGGAGATTCTGGATATGCACTGGAGCCATGGCTAACACCCATCAGAAATGCACACACACCCAAATAAGAATTCCATAATGAGGCACACACACAAACAAGAATCATAATAGAGCATGTGTTTGGGATGCTCAAGTTATGGTTCCGGTGCCTGGACACATCCGGTGGAGCCTTGCAGTACTCACCGGCTATATGTACCCAAATTGTCCTTGTATGTGCCATGCTACACAATATGATCCTGTGGAAACAGCTGCAGCAGGGACAGAATGGGGCAGGGTCACACAGCCCCCCCCTACCATTGCCAAGGCCTGCACGGGCACAGAGTGACTTGGAGGAGGAACAACCTGAGCCTGCCCCAGTAGGCAGAAGGAGATGTGCCCAGTATGCCCTGGCCTTGGCAAAGAGACAGCACATAGCACATACACTGACATGGGAGGAGCCCAGGGAATAACACCTCTCTCTGACTCTCACATACAGTAAAAGGGATGCCAAACATTACGCTACCTGTGCCTAACTATGTGTAGGGAGTGTATTATGTGCATCCGACATAGGCAGCCCTGGAGCACCACCCTCAATACTGGGACACCCACAAGGTAAATGACTCACCCATACCAGTCGGGGGGGGGGGATTCATATACCCAACAACAGTTACAGCCAGCAGGACAGGTGTAGGAAAAACACAAATAAAGGCTGTGCTATGCCCTCTGAATGAGGCCTATGGGCAACCCCCCCCCCGCAGGCCTACACAGACTGACTACAGAAGGCCAGGCAGTGGGATATCAGTTGTGAAGGCTAGGAAGTCAGACACTAATATGTAGGTAATCATAAGCTAAATTCTGTAGTACACTTGTATGCCTCTAACCAGCATGACAGGTAAGACCACAGACTGAAATGGGGTACCTGACATACCAGTACAGTCCTAGCAAATATGTACAAGTGTCAGGTGTGCCCTCCTATCCTACATAGACATATAGTAACAGTCAGGTGTGCACCCCCCCAATCCTGTGCAGAAATGTAGAAATAGTCAGGTGTGCCCCCCCCCCGCTATGCAGAAATGTAGTAACAGTCAATGCCAACTGATCGATGGATAACCTGCTGAGACAGCATGCTACCTGTCGGTGTACAACACAAACGTCAGCACTGGAGTACAAACTAGCTGGACTTGACGCACACATGCAATACAGAAGGCCATACTGGGCATGCTCATACACATAGAGAAATGAAGGCAATGTATGTCAACAACATACTGAAAGGTCACACTGGGCATGCTCACACACTTAAACACATGAAGGCCATGTCTGCAAACACCAGTGGACCAGACATATCTGGCAGCCACATTTGTTAATGCATATACTCATCAGTATTGCATACACAGTAGATAGGAATACAAACATATATGTAAGGACAACACACTATAATAAGCCAAAGGTAGATGGACATTGATGTGTGGAAGAGGGTGACTATGACAATGAGCCGGCCTGGCCTCTCATACCCAGCACACAGCCAAAGAGCCCCAACCACATGAGGTGCAGATGTCACTCAGTGCAGATACTAGCCACCAGTATCTGTCAGCAGTACCGACTATGTGGTGCACGTGCCAGGTGTGCAACATGACTGTACAAGGAATTAGTCATCTAGCAACTGCATACACTTACCTGTGAAATATGACCCTGTGTGTGCCCGCATGTGGCATGTCAACCCCTAGATGAATGGGTAATGGCCCATGCACACACACTGCCCTCTCCATAGCCTTACTATGACAAGCCTGCTGAGGTAATCCAATGTGAAATACACCTTTGGGAGAGCTGTGGCCTAGTAATCTCCATGGTGCATCCAGTAACTGCATACTGCTGTAGTGTGATAAGCTAGTTAGGTAGGAGTTTGACTTCCAGACTTGCCAAATGTGTGTGTGTGTTTGTCTAACTGTGTAGAGAGCAATGCCTTTTAGGGTAGTCACACTCCCAACAATTTAAATGCACAACTTAGGCAAGGCTGCTAATGTCATCCCCCTAGAAATACACCTCTGTGAAAATTGCAGCCCAATAATCGCTATAACGCATCTTGTAACTGCATACAGCTGTCATGTGATAAAGTAATTAGATAGGTGTTCTAATCCCAGACATGGCAACTGTGTGTGTGTGTGTCTGTATGCATGTCTGTCTGACTGTGTAGAGAGCAATGTTTTCTAGGGTAGTCACACTCCCAACAATTTTAATGCACAACTTAGGCAAAGCTGCTGATGTCACTCACCTAGAAATACACCTCTGGGAATATTATAGGCCAATAATCTCCCTATTAGGGATTTGGGGACCCAAGTAGATTAGGGATTTGGGGACCCAAGTAGATAGCAATCTCTCCTTTGACAATCACATTGCCAAAGTGGTTAGAAAGACCTTCTATATAGCCCACCTTATCATGAAAGGGTTCACATCTAGATCAAGAGAGGTCATTGTGCCCCTCTACTCATCACTCATCAGGCCCATAATTGAATACAATGCCCCATTTGGGATGTACCTTACCCAACACCTGCAACAACTGGAAAGACCCCAAAAGTACCTCACCAAGAGGATCAAGGGACTCAAAAAGATGCCCTACGCAGTTAGGCTAAAGAAACTCCAGCTCTACTCAGTTGCTTACCGCCTACTCAGAGGCGATCTGTGCCTGACGTATAAAGCCATGTCCAACCCAGAATTAATGGACATGCTCCACCTCAGGAAATACAAATTCCTTAGAGCTACATGCTCCAGGGACTTAAACCTCATCACAGAAATAAATAGGACATGCTGGAGAGACAGATTCATATCCCAGAGGCTCCCCTCACTCTGGAACAAAATCCCAATCCATGTTAGGCAGAGTCCCTCAATGACCCTCTTCAAGAGAAATCTTTTTTTTTTTTGTAAATATTTTTATTAATTTCCAAAAACAAGAAAACATGAATGCAGGTTATTTATGACAATGAAGTATTTACAAATTATTTAAAAAGGTAGGCTAAAACCTCTAAACAGATATCAAACATTAAAACCAAAATAAAGTATTTACAAGGGTGTCTATTGTTGACATATAATTGACTTTCTATACAATTGTTTCCTGATTATAATCTGCTGCAGTCATTATTCTCCAGTATTTCAGTTACTTTTTGCCATGCTACGTATAATGATGTAGTTCTTTCAGTTCTTCCTTTAATAGTATTCATTTCCAATTGCGATACTGCTGACACCATATTCATGAATTGCTTAAAAGTTGGAGAAGCTTTGATTTCCAGTTTGATGTAATGTTCTTCCTTGCAATAGCTAGGAGAGTCTATAAGATTACATATTTTGTTCTTGGCACACAGTCGGGTACAGGTGCATTAAACAAAATAATAGATTTGGAAATCTGGAATTTATCATTGAATACCATTTGCAGAAAATAATTTATTTTATCCCAATATGGTTTAATCAAATGGCATTCGTAGAACATATGTTGCCAGTCTGCTTTTATTGATAAATCACATCTCCAGCAGCCAATATTTTTCTTAAACATAAGTTCCATTTTATGAGGGGTTACATAAGATCTGTGTATGAATTGCCATGTAAAAGTCTCCAATGTAATGAAAGTGATGTCTGCTTTGGAGAGAGAAGAATTAGTTTTTATCTCTGTCATTTGGCACATGTCCATTAACTGATCTATAATAATTCCATATTTTGTCATTATTATGCATTTTTATTTTTTTGTTTGTTTTATAAATAGATGATAAGTATCCCTTTCCAGTAATGGGTTGATTCGTTAGTAATATTATATGTTCTATAAGGTTAGGAACATTTTGTCTTATTGATGGTTGCATTGTTTCTTGTTTGCTTAATATATACTGTCTTAATTCTTGTACATGTAACCACGAACTATCTTCCATATTTAATTTCTGTTTAAAATGGTCTATTGTCAGAGGTTTTCCAGAGTTTAGCAATTGATGCCAATATAGTAATCCCTTTTCTTTAAGCATGTTGACTACTTCCATATTAAATGTTATTATATTACCTTGTGTGTACGCTACTGGATATAAAAGAAATGACCATGCTTTAATATCAGGATTGCTATTAATAAGATTTTGGAAAATTTTTAATGTATAAGTAATGTATTTGGAACTTATATTTTTATTCTTATGTATCATCATATATTCCTTCATCAGCCATAGAAAATTGTTTGGTACGAAATCTGTATACTTATTTGCTACTACAAATCCTGATTTTAACCAGATTCTCTCATGAACTAGCTTTCATTTTGATGTATATTTTGTATTTAGCCATAATGATATTGTTTTAATAATGGATGAATGCAAATATATTTCTATGTCTGGTAAACCTATGCCACCTATATCCCAATCATCTAGATGATACTTCATAGCTATCCTTGTTTTTTTGGATACCATAGGAATCTTACCATTAAATAATTTAATTGTTTTAGGTGTGATTTAGCTGGTGGCAAAGAACAAGCTTGTATGACATAAAGAATTTTTGGAAATATGATCATTTTAATTATATAAAGCCTTTCTTCCATTGAAAAGAAGAATTTATTCCATCTTTGTATTACATTTTAATATTATTTAAGGTCTCTTTATAATTTGTTTCAATTGTAGTATCTAGGTTGTTAGTTATTATAATTCCCAAGTATTTAATTATATTATCGGTAGAGATATGTTTATGGTATTTTTTATTTAGATCTTTTTTATTAGTATTTATAAGCAATACATTTGTTTTGTTCTCATTAAATTTAAGACTTGAAAAGTTTTGAAAGTTTTGAATTGAGTCCCATCATGCTTTTAAACAGCTATTATTATTTTTTAAGGTAATTAAAATATCATCAGCAAAAAATTGAATTTTAAGCTCTAGGCTGTTGTCTAGTTGTATTCCTTCAATATTTTTATCCATACGTATATTATTTGCTAAGGGTTCAATGACTAGTGCAAACAATAATGGAGAAATAGGGCAGCCTTGTTTTGTGGCCTTAGTTATTTTAATAGATTTAGACAGACAAGATCCCAGTTTTATATAAGCCAATGATTTTTCATATAATGATTTTATTAACAAAGTGAAGTTGTTTGAGAAGCCATATTCTTCTAAAACTAACCACAGATAATCCCAGTTCACTGAATCAAATGCGCTATTTATGTCTAAGCTAATAACATTCATTTTGTTTTTTGTGACATTTATATAATCAATTAAGGAAAGAATTCTTTTAATGTTGTCATAAGTGTTCCTATCTTTTATAAAACCTGTTTGATCCTCCTCTATCAAAAGTGGTAGTAATTGTTTTATTCGAGCAGCATGTATTGCCATAAAAATTTTATAATCTATATTAAGAAGTGAAATGGGTCTGTATGATGAACATTCACTGGGATCTTTATTTTGTTTCAGAATTGGTGATATTAATGTGTACTTCCAAGAAGGAGGAATGTCTTTACCATTTTAACTGATGTAAAGACATTCAATAACAACAGCAAAGCCTCATTTGATAGTAATTTAAACATTTCTGGGGTGATATTATCTATACCTGGAGCTTTATTTAATTTTAGCTTATTTACTTCAGCTTTAAGTTCTCTCATTGTTATTTGTTTATCTATTAGTTGTACCTGCTCCTCTAATAACCTAACTTTAACATTGTTTTTGAGAAAAGCTTTCAATACTGAATGTGTTTCTGTTTTCTCATTTTGATTATTAAGTTTATGAAAAAATAGCCTAAAAGCTTCTAGTATTCCTTCTAAATCAGATAATTTCTTTTTGGTTTCTATATTATGTATTTCCTTGATTTGATTTGTTTTAATAATCTTTTTAGTCCTATTTGCTATTCTTCATTGGTTTTTAGGGTTTATTGAATAGTAACATAGTTTAATTTTTTTCTAAGTTGATCATTGTTTTGTGGTGTAGCGTCTCTGAGTATTTTTTATTAGTATCGTCTAGTTCTTTTATTAAGTTGGTGTTTCCATTTTGAATATCAAGCTTTAAATTATCTACTTTTGACTGTAATTCCATTAATTCCTTATTCCACTGTTTTTGTTTATTTTTATACCATCCCACCGCTCTTCCATATAGGTATGCTTTCAATGCATCCCATATATACATTTCAGATACATCTTTTGTAAGATTGATATCTAGGAATGTTTGTGTCTCTTTAATATAAAATTCCTTAAAATCTTTGAGATTTGTTATGTAAGATGGTATTCTTGTTACTGATATCCTTCTCTTAAAACATAAGTCTATCTCAAATGTTATGGTGTTATGGTCTGAAAATAGACATGAAATTGTCTTGACTTTATTTAATTTAGAGGTTAAATCCTTTGCTATGTACACTCTATCTATTCTAGAGTATGTATTATGCCTATGGGAAAAATGTGTAAAGAATAGTGAATCTGGGATAGCATACTCATTTATGTCAACTATATTAAAAGTTTCAACAAACTCAGATAACAACTTGGTTAAAGGTGATCTCTTACATGTAGTTTTAGTATTTGTGTCAGTTTCTTTTATAATGCAATTGAAATCTCCAGCTATGATTAAATTGCCTTTGGTATATTGTACAATGTCTCCTAAGTGTTGTTTGGCCACTCTAACACCTAGTCCTGGTATCCAATAAATATTCACTAATGTATATATCATTTCATTGATAGATATTGTCACTAAACAAAACATTCCTGAGTTGGAACGTGTTTATGATTTTAGGCATTAAAGTAGTGTTTTTCCACAAAATTGCTACTCCCCTTCGCTTCTGATTACAGGTGGAACTTACTAGTATTGTATAATTTTTATTGTTTATTTTATTTATGTCTTCCTGTGTAAGGTGTGTTTCCTGTAAAAATACTAGTTGCGCTTCACATAGCTTTAAATATCTATAAAGACTTCCCCTTTTGCAGCTATTATTTAAACTATTTACATTAAGAGATATACATTTTGCAATTGGATTTATATTAGCTTTGCTTTTATCCATATTCATATACTCGTAACAATGTGTAGATGTGTGTACATGAAGAGAATGACTTGTTCTTTCTTCTTCCAACAGTATTACAATAGATTATAGACACCCAATAAAAGTAAATTACAAGATCATAACTGAGAACAATATAAGATAAACAACCACCAAACCCCTCCATGAGAAAAAACATCTCATCCTTGAATGATCTAATCATTCAAGCGATCTCTAAGTCTGCATTTCAGCATCCTCCCCGCCCCCATATGGTAGTTTTATAATGAAAAGTATCTTATATATATTTTAAGTATACATGTATTTGTCTTTACAGATTACTTAAATACAGTCTTTATCTATTTTTAATATTTTATAAAACACTAAGGCAACACAACTATACATAGATTTAATACTCAACTATTTGGTTTTGTTTAAATTGTAAAAGAAAATCTTTTATTTTAATATATCTTTTGTGTAGCAATAACGGTTATGCATCTTAAAAATAATATGCTTGCTGTCTATCTCCCTTATAGTGTGAGTGGCATTCATAGGTATCAAATTTATTGTAATGGTCTACCTATATATATATATATATATATATATATATATATATATATATATATATACATATACATATATATATATATATATATATATATATATATATATATATATATATATATATATATATATATATATACATATATATACATATATATACATATACATACATACACATACACACACATATACATATACACACATACATACACACATATATGCATACATACATAAAAAAAATGTTAAGCATTATATGCATCAGTTAACCATGCCACAAGTTGATTAAATCAGGAAGTATCCGTAACAATGAATATAACGTTACATTTGTATTGTCATTTATCAGTAATCTTATAGTTTTCTTTTAATTCAAAAAGTCATATTTTAGTGGTATGAATGCTACTAATTTGTTTTTGGCATTAGTATTATATAGTTTAAGACTATATTTCTTAGCAATTCCTATATATTTATTAGTGCCACTGGCATATTTCATCGCTAGTGTACCACATATGTCATATGTCAAATAGCAACTCATACTCCTTATGATATTACAGGATTTATCTGCAGCGTTATAACTGTAAGGTTGGAAAATATGAGAAGCAAAGTAGGCTTTAAATATGCTATAACACAATTGTTTGGTACTTATTGCTGTCAACTCTTCTACATACACAGGAAAAGATAACCTTATATGACCATCAACCATTTTCCTTCATTATTCTCTTCATCCTTCTATTCTCCATTTTTAATAAATATTTGTTTCTATTGTGGCTTCTTTGAATTTAGTGAGGGTACTCCATATCATATTATAGATAATATACAACGTTCAAACAGAGAACATGCCCAATATAGAGACATATTCTCAACTCAAGTGGTCCACACCATATATTTATAACACTGCAGTCAGAAATATACCAATGAATATGCAATAACTAGCAGCTTTGCAGCATGTGTGTGTCTCTAACAAGTACATACCTATAGGATATTAAAAAGAATAGATAGCACGCTCTTGTTTCATAATTAACAAATGCACACAGCCTGGTATTTACTTTCATAGACAGAAATTAGACCTGTTACTTATATGCATATCCGGTACCAACAGCAATATGTTAGTAAATGCCTATGCTATTCAATTCATATTTTAATGCTGATTGATATGAGATGTAGCTAACAATGGCTTTAGCGTTTGTGATGTTTATAATATATATTCAGTATTATAAGTAAAAGTACGCTGCATGTCTATTTGCAATCTGAGGTTCAAGGCTGGTCAATTTAGACATACAAGACAATCTCTTTAGCCTTGGTTATATAATGGGAGTTACTGTGTCTCTACACAACCATTCATTTTCAGTGAAGATGTTCAATATTAATATAACTTGCCTTTAATAAAAGCATACTTATAATTCAGCAGTTCTTTCCTATATATATATATATATATATATATATATATATATATATATATATATATATATATAACAATATCATAAGCAAGTCTGAGATTTTTTCTTGCTCATTACTGCTTAATGATTGTGCTACTTGAACAATTTAATATTTACAGAGTATCTTGATAATTAAACAGCAACTCCTTTTTATCCTTAAAATGCCTAATAACACATAGCTACATTCATGAACCTTAATTGACTTACTATCCTTAAGGTTGAGTACACTAGCTGCAGTGTGTTTACAAATATGTTATATAGTTCCAGTCAAGGACTTAAATATATTACATTTTTATAAAATTAAGTTAAATTATAGTAATTTACATGGGTGATCTTATAAGAAAAGATTGTAATAAAGTCTGTATGTGTTAACTATTCATACAGTTTCTTTCAAGTGATATACTTCTTTTTAAGCTTTGTGTGCTGTTTATGTGTACAATTCAAAATGAATAACAAATATTACAATATAATAAAATGTCATGTATGTGTTGATACCTTCTAAAATCATTAGGTACTTCAGTGTACTTTTAATATTTGTTAAACTGTAAAAGCATTTTGCCATCTCATGAATAGTGTGCTGGTTACTTTAAGTAGCTTAGGAGCTGACACCACACCCATACTGTCTTGTTTTAGTGCTGACATCACTCATGACTGTTTACTTTCATTTTGTGCTGTTAGAAGGTTTAACACACTGTAATGGATTCTAACTGAAGAAGCTTCATTCAGGGGTGGTAAAATAAGAGTTCCCAGCTCGTGACCATGGTGGGAAGACAAAAACAATGTAAGTGAAGTTTTTAGGGCTTTTTTAAGCTGAACACCAGCTCATTAAACTTCTATTAGTTTTCTTAACATTAAGGGCAGATATACAAGCCAAACAGTTGTTTGTTAGTCAAAAAGGCACTTTTAGCATCAAAGAATAGATAATTACTTTTCAAGGCACTTTTGACAGTTATTACTATCAGTTTTTATATATTATTATGTGAATTAAATACATCAGTTTAGATATTTCATGCAGCTTAGTGTAAATAATATAAAAAGGAATCATGCTCATTTAAACACACCACATTAATATGTCAGTGTAAATACATCATATTCTATACTAGCAGTAAAAGGCAGGTAATTTATAAATGAACTATCTAAATATCATTTAGAGTTAGAAAAATCATGACTGTAAGTATTTACACTGTAATAGAGAAAGATATGTTACCTTGCTTTCTTTAGGGTTGTTTGCTTTAGTTATAAAATGTCCTGCTTATCTTGTATTTATATTGCTTCAAAGACTGACACATGTGTAAAGCATGAATGCTTTCAAAGAACTTTTTTGCCTTACAGAGCAAATAGAAGACAATAATGTTTGTGTTTTTCATATGCCTTTTATCGTTTCTTCTTTTTGTCAGCAGTGCTCCATTCATTTTTTTCTAAGTGACGCTTAACCCCAAATTGGGAGAAATCCATTTCTTCCACATTATCCAAGGTTTTATTAGCTGAAAGATAAGAAACTGTTGCTTGCAGAGTGTCAAAAGTTTTAGGACCTTCAGTAAAAAATATTTTTATTCTTGCAGGGAACAGCAAGTGGACTTTAAGTTGCCTTTTTTCAATTCCTTTATCAGAGGGAGACATTCTTTTCTTGCAGTTATAACTCCAGCAGAATAATCATTATCAAATCTGATTATGTTGTCTTTGTATTTAACTGGAGAAGTTGACCATGCTGTTTTTAAGATAAGTTCCTTGTCCTGTGATGAAAAAAACGTTACTATTATTGATCTCGGGTGATTTTTTGACTTGATGGTTGATGAAGCAGCTCTTAAGGATCTGTGGGCTCTTTCAATTCCATAAGAAAGAGCTTCAGGCAATTTAAAAACTTCTGGTAACCAGGTAGTAAGGAAAGTCACCATGTTATCTCCCTCTGTTTTCTCTGGTAGCCCATAGATGCAAAGGTTATTTCGTCTGGACCTGTTCTCTAGATCCTCTATTTTATTTTGTAATGAAGCATTTTGTTGTGATACAAAATGTAGCTGAAGATCTTGTTCTGAGAGTCTGCCCTCAGTATCAGTTAAGGATCTCTCTATGTCAGCTATTTGAGACTTCTGTTGCGTCATTATTTCTTGTAGTTGCTGTATTTGTTTTGTAGATCTCTCCTCAAAAGTGTCCAGTTTGGTATTCATTTTGTCAAATTTCACTGACAAGTCTTGTATAACATTTAATAAAGACTGTATCTCCTTTTTCATCATCTGGTCCTGTGTGGTATGCTTAGAAAAGCTCATTTTCAGTAGATTCAGATACCTTCCTTCTTGTTTTTGACAGGCAAAATAATGTTTAAAGCCAATTTTTTTTGCAATTGTAGATTTCTAGTGATATTAGTAGAAGTAATTCAACAAAATAGGTTTGTCTACAATATCTTGTTTTTAAAAATTCCTGTCAGAAATATCTTTTTAGTGCAGAGCTGGGAAAAGATGCTGCCAACCAGTCTACATCCTAACCACGCCCCTTCAAGAGAAATCTTGACGAGTGGATGGGAGATCGTAGGTTTACCCCTGGGATCTCTTCTGTGTCCCTACTAGACAGAGGCACAGTAAACTAACCTCAAAAGGGCTATCTTCTGTGACCTACTATACAGAGGCACAGTCAACTAATCTAAAAGGGTGGCATAAGCCAAACACACTCTGGCTAGGCTTATAAATACCCTAGGGTAGATAGCCTAGTATCAACCTATGAACCTAAGCACTTCCTGTAACTGCGTACTGCTGTTGTGTGATAAAGTAGGTAATTAGGTGTTCCATTCCCAGACATGGTAACTGTGTGTGTGTGTGTGTGTGTGTGTGTGTAAAGAGCAATGCTTTTTAGGCTAGCCACACTCCCCACAATCCAAATGCTCAACCTTTGCAAGGCAGCTTATGTCATCCACCTAGTAATACACCTCTGGGAAGCTGTAGCCCAGTAATCTCCTTAGCGTGTTCTGTAACTTCATCCCGCTGTAGTGTGATAAACTACATAGGTAGATGTTCTATTCCCAGATGTGGCAAGTGTGGATGTGTGTGTGTTCCTATGTCAGTGTACAGAGTAATGCTTTTGAGTCCATTCACAGACACTCCAACCTCCAATAGTCCACTTTGACAAGTGTGCCGATGTAATCAACTGTGAAATACACCTTTGGGGAAGTCATAGGTCAGTAATCTCTGTGGCGCGTACTGTAACTGTGTATTGCAGTAGTGTGGTAAACTAGTTAAGTAGGAGTTCTAACCCAACCTTAGCAACTGTGTGTGTGTCTGCATGACTCAGTCTGTGTAGAACGCAATGTTTTGTAGGGTAGGCACACACCCTACAATTTAAATGCTCTACTTTGGTTAGGCTGCTGATGTCATCCACCCCAAAATACACCTCTGGGAAGGTTATAGATCAGTAATCTCTGTAGAGTGTGCCATAACTGCTTACTGCTGTAGTGTGATTCAGAACTCTGGTAGGGTAATATGGGTGGGTACCCATGTCGGTTCTGGATGTTTTGTGTGTGCTCCACTGTCTGTGTAGGGAGCAATGCATTTTAGGCTAGTCACACTCAGTACATGTCAAATGCCCTACTTTGGCAATCCTGCTGATGTCAGCCAATGTCATATACACCTTTGGGGAAGGAGTACTGTAGTAATCACTGTGGTGCATACTATAACTATGTAGTGTAATAAACTAGTAATGTAGGAGTTCTACTCCCAGACATGACAGGTACGTGCATGTTTGTTTGTACCTTGTATCCTGTATGGAGGAAGGTGTGCGTGTGTAACACCTGGGCCCAATGTGTAGTGGGCTTTGCAATTTTCTTATATGGTGGCCCTAGTACATATCACAATGTCCACTGTACAGGGAAAACAGCTGTAAAATAGCCAAGAGGCTGGGGTGCATATCTATACCTATACCTGTGACATCAAGGCAAGCCAATCACAGTTAGCAACCCCAGTATTACCCAGAGCACACCCTCAACCCATATCTCATACACACACACATGGTGAGGCAACAGCCATGATGTGTGTAGTACACTGCATATTGGTGACTGATAGTAACTATGGTGTGAATGCAGTGGCCTACAGAGGCCATGGCACCCTGTCCATCAGTATGATAGGCACATAATTGCATTATGTTTCCCACTGGATGCCTGCAACAACTGTGGTTCCATCACATGTGATCCACAAAGGACATACCATGCCTTACACACATGCCCTGTATGGACAGATGCCACTAACTCCAGGGAATACCTGTAGCATGCTATCAATGTAGGAGCAGAGTCAACCGTCTGTCCATTACCTGGCCCCACCACATGAGGGTGGGACTGTCACATCTGATGATAACATTCTGTGTACACATCATGGGCCAGACAAACCAGGTACACTTCCACATGCCACTGTTCCAAACACCGTCCATGTCATGGCATATAGAACACATACATGCCAAGCATTGCACAACACTGGCCACGCACAATAGCAACCCAGGAGACTGGGTGGTGAATACTATACCCACCTGTGTGGTCCATTCCAGACACTACACCCCTTTGCCATAATGCAGACCATTCTCATGTGGCCTGATGCCACGGTATACCTCTCACCTAGCCTTATACAGCCATCTGGCACCATCAACCACTGCACACCCATGAAGCACTGCACACATGCATGCCAGTACTAGCATCCTGTGTCTGTGTGTGTGGTGTATGATGCTTCCGACCACATTCACACCCAGTACGACCCCCATTGACATACTGAAGCATGCTCTCTAATGTCAGACACAGTCATATACCCTTTGACCATAGAACTCCAGGATAACCCCTGTGGGCTAATTGATACCTATGCATTACTGTATTGTGGCAAGGTAAGTGGTTAGGAAGTGTATTCGATACCCTGCCAAGTGTGGCAATGTGTATGAGTCCCTTACAGAGTTTGGCTGTGTTGATGCTGACACCTGTTTATGTGGACAGGCCCATGTGCTGCACCTACTGTAATGCAACAGTGTTGAAGATATCACTCACCAGCACATATACGTCTGTACAGCTCACCAATATGTAAGCTATGTGGCACATGCAATAACTGCGTACACATGTGATAGCTATACATAGTCAGTCAGGTGTTTGAAACCCCGTACTGGTAGATGTGTGACACAAACATGCTTAAATTTTACTCACCCACACTTTCCCTGACATATTTTGTCTCTGTCTGTCCCACCCACACCCTCTCTGGTGGATGCGGGATGTACATCTGCTTTGCTAAGCAGCAGCTTGTGTTTTGTAAGTGATGGTCATGATCAGCTGATGGCTTCTGCATCAATTGCAGTCCTCCTCTAGCTGAGTGCATGTGGAACAGCTGTGGTAACATTCCCATAGCTAATTGCATGGTAACACACACCAATATCTAGGAGCATCATTTTGGTGTTGGCCCTTTACATCCACTGTGGGCAGGAACTAGATCTGTGATTTGGCAAAATGCATCTTAGATGGACTGGGGATTTACCTCTAACAACTTACATTGTGGAAACAGGGCAACACACAGGAGGGGGATGTGCCTGACCTGACTACAGACTGTAAGTGCTGCTATACTGCATATGGAGTAATGTTGGTTTAACAGAGTGTGTGTGTGGATATGGCTGTCCTACATGTTGTAATACCTGTCATGTCAGTACTATGTTTATGAGGAATCCGCATCAGCAGGGTCGTCTGCAGACTGGGCAGTGTGTTGTGCCCTTGGTGTCATGTGATACCCACTGAGCATGTATCTGTGAACTGCAGAAGGTAGTGTGAGGATTGCAGCCTGTAGATGGTGAAAGCCCTGACAGTTACTGACTTCATATCCCTCATAGGACACATGTTGCAACAAACCCTGTTACAACAGTACATGTATGAGGTTACCACAGCAACATGTCAATATTATGTATGTGCTTCCAGCCACATCTCTGTCACCCTCAACCACCATATCAGCTTCAACAGACTATACACACAACTCATTAGGTATGGATACAGCTTAACTACCATTTGGACAGATTGTGTAGTATACCACACCTTCTGCTATGTGATTGCAGCCATGTCTCCTGTGTGGACACTAACACTGCCGGCCTGTTACAGATTATTCACTTGCATGCCATTATCAGGGCCACTATGGTTACATATATGCCAGTGGTATGGCTGCTCTGAGATTGCTGCACATTTGACAGTCTGTGTTATAGAGGGGTTCTATGCATGCTGTTGGACATGTACCAGGATTGTGTAGACTATTACTACCAACATATGTACTATGATAGTGACACAATAACATGTATATGTTCCATTGGCCAGCTGATCCACCTCTCCACACCCATCTGATCAGGATACTTGGCCACATCACATGTGTGTGCCAACCTTGGGGCTCCTCGTGTACTGTTACAGCCATACTATCAGGTGAAACCACCCAGGGGATGTTGGCCCATCCCCCTCGGGCACACACCAACATGTCCCTGTCCCCTGAGCTCAGGTCTAGGGCCTGTTCCATACTAGGTTCAACAGACACATGAGGGATGTGCTACATCCGTCTGAGGCACCTAGTACACATTCACATGGCCAACATGCTCCTCCTGCTCAGCCACCAGACCTGGCACCTTCAGGACATGGACTGTTGTTGTGAGGGTGAGTTGGTGGAAGCCTTGTTCCCATTGGGGACCATGGTGCATCCACATCACAGGTCACACACACCATCCACGGTGTTTACCCACCACATGTGTCACATACCACCCCTGTAGACTGTCCTCTTTATCTACCAATCCTGACCCCCTCCACATGTGAATCTGCCATACTTCCCCATATTCCCATAGCATACTTCACAGGAGGGGGCATTGTGGTGCTAGGACAGGACTAACATGTGACATACCCGTCAATGGTGCACACACTGCCAGCTGTAGATACCTGTCTGTATTGCTATGTGTGCTGCTGCCTCGCACATAGCACACATCACTATGGTAGTGAAATAGGGGACGTGTCTTACCATACATATCTTTTAGTGTGTGTGTTTGTACAGATGTAGACATTTGCATATCGGTATTTGTTTATATGTGTGTAAATATATGTGACTTCATATATATATGTGTACATATATATGTCTACACATGGGTATATGTATATTTCTGGACATGCATGCTGCTATACATATATATCTTTAAATATTATATATGTGACATATGTACACATATGCATACCAATATGTGGGGTACATTCAGACATCAGCTCCACAATCTCATAACACCTTCCTGCACAGCTGCACTGTTCTGCTTTGCTGCAACACAGACAAGTGTCACATATGGACACAGCCTGACATTAGAGGGGGTATATGTTCATAAGTTCATAGGTTCATACTAGGCTATCTGCCCTAGGGCATTTATAAGCTTAGCCAGAATGTGTTTGGCTTTTGCCACCCATTTTAAATTTATTTTGCTATGACCTTTTTCGAGGTTAGTATAGGTTCATAGGTTCATACTAGGCTAGTAGGCTAGTCTCGTATGAGACGATTGCAGGTAACCCTATTACACACCTATGGCATTCCGGCATGCTACATTACAGATTCACCTGTGTATCCTGCCAGTGGTGGGCCGTGGCTCCCACATGTCCATCATAATGGCATTACTTCCACCACCAGCTATTGGCCACATAATATACATACTTCACATTAAACTACACACACTATGATGGCTTACATCTTATCTGTCAGTGCTGACCTGCACAGTTAACGGCTATGGCCCACTAAACACAGGGACAGACACTATTGTCCATAGCAGTTGTTCATTTGAACATCATCACAACAACACCTGATGGCACATATAGCTCATTCCACATCATCTATCCCATTATGATGGACCAGGTATTACATGCTATTACATGTATATCTACCTCACATACCTGTTGTGGGACTGATGTATTGTTGAATGACAGCTGTCTAAATGCCTGTGATGTCAGCTTTTTGTTTGAAGAGCTTTGTCTTTAATTTCTTTTCCTCGTCCTCTCTCTCTCTCTCTCTCTCTCTCTCTCTCCCTCTCTCTCCAGTAAATGGATTGAACTGCTTTGAATAGATTGCAGCCTGGCTTTAGTAGCTAGTGTACAGGATCAGGTGATGGCCTCTGCACCAATCAGTGTTTTCCACTTGCTAACTGCATGCAGCTTGCTGTGTAGTACCTCCGATTACCACTGTCATCATGTGGGCATGGTCCCTTTATCTTTCCTGTGTGATGGACATCATTCCTGTGTGTGGGCATCAGTGTTACTGACAGCAGGTAGCAATACCTCTTACAGGAGAACTGGCACACTCAGGCCAGCTACATATTTGTAGGAGGTTCCAGAACTACAGACAGAGTGTGAGTAGAGTTGTGTTATGCTTTGTATAGTACTGGTATTACAGGGTGTGTGTACATACTAGTTTACCTTGGAATACAGTCTGTCTGCATAGCTCTCACCTGTGGGCCTATCCTCTTGGTGGCCAGAGATGTGCTATCATGTTATGTCTGTCCTCCACACAGGTGATGTGTCTGATATTTCACTGGCAGTGTGTGTGTGTGTGTGTGTGTGTGTGTGTGTGTTGAGTGCTAACAGTACATGGCTGCATCCATTTATGTTTCTAACCTCAATTCCCTGACTAAGGATATATTGCAGACTATCCTGTGATACCAGTGACTTGCTTAGTGTATGGCAACAGTTTTCCACATATGGGCCTGTGTTCCAGCCTCTGTCCTCCACCTACATACCAAGCTTTGCACATATGACATGCTGTCAGGGGTTGTTCTATAGTGGGCTGTGAGCATATCACACTGCCATTGCTGCCATCATTCCACTGCTGTTGTATCCCCCACACACACACAGTGGGGCTGAGGCCATATATGTGTGGGCTTCACCTACACAATACATGTGTGCCCTTATGCACTCCAGAGGCCAGTGTATGTTACAGTGGTATATGGCCGTGTATTATTGAGTCTGGGGGAGGGTGCACCATAACTGACCTAGGCTGTTACAAAATGTGGGGATATCAGGGGTGAGCTGTCTTAAGGTATCTGGATGTACAGTACCATACACTTCACCTATATTTACATTACTTACATAAATTGTGTTAATGCAGGCCTACTGCCTCCTGCCATACAGGCTGTTCTGTTTGTCAGTGTGCTTGTGATGGTGTCAGTTATGCCTTGTTATGTAACAATTACATCCCATTTGGTCAACTGAAGTCTTTACTACCTAGTGATTTTATACAGAGTGTAGATAGAGGCTGTCAAACTATACACCTGCATTACTTACTGTTGATAGTTTGGTATTCTGTGGCCCAGTCTGTCTTTACTATTGTACAATATGAAGGGCCTGGCCTGGACAGCAAAAATTGTGAACCTTTCCAGACTACTGTATTAGTATAACGGTTACACAGCTGTATTACTCTGTTTATATGGATGTCAGTGTCTGAACAGCTATAATACATGGCATATAAAACTGTAATGGTACACAAATAAAGGTTATCCATTTCTGCATACCTGTGTGTGGTGTTTTACCCTATAACCTCTCTGTGGGCATATGTTGCAGGCAACCATTGTCATTTGTATGGGTAGCCCATACAGTGTCCAGTTGTTAAGGTGTTAACTGTAGGCATGGTGGCTGTTCCATAATGTGTGCACCTTCTACATATGTATCTTACAGTACATTATCTCTGCGTGTGTCTGTGTAGTCACATGTATATATATATATATATATATATATATATATATATATATATATATATATATATCTGTATCTGCATATATGTGTCTGTGCCTATGTATCCTGGGGATGTTGGTAGCTTCCATATTTTACATCTCCTATGGGAGCCACACTGTACTGCATGATATGTTACCAATACCGGCCTGACATCATACAGGTGGGTTGTAGTACTTTTTACATGCTGTGCACATGTCATGTCAGGTCCTGCTTATGTGATCTGTAACACTTTACTGTATTGCAGGGTGTTTGGCTGTGGTGGTAGGGGGGTATGCCTATTCATACATCATGTATGTTGTTTGGGGCATCTCAACCCCATTGATGGTGCATGTGGACATATTTGTATTTGTCAATCTATCATTGCTATCTACAGATGTGTGACCATATATATATCACTGTGGATATATATGTATATAGATATATGCATCTACTGATATGTTGTATCTGTTTAGATATTACTATATTTACTCACACAAATACATTTACATGTTGGAATACATTCTCTGTATTGCTGAATGACTGGGCTGGTTGATATGTTTTGAATACATGAAGGTTATGTATATCTGAGATGGCTTAGTGGTAAATCACTTTGCCTATGGTGTGTGGGGTTCTGTGTTCGAGCGCAGCAGAGGCTGTTTATTTTGTTGCTGGGCAGAACAAGGGCCATTGGATACAGAGTGGTTACGGCACATTTAGTCAGTTGTTAGTGGGTTTCAACAGAGGTAAGCACTGCTAACCTGCCGTTACATCTGCTTACAGGGTGTTAGATTCAGATTTGCTTAACCAGTGTAGTCAACGCTTACCGCCGGGCAAACAGGCTTAAGCCCGCTTACAAATGCTTAGATACGCTTACTATTATTTATTTGTGCTTAAACCTGCTTAATAGTGCCTTATTCAGTCTGACACCGATACTTCACATGTGCATTTCTTGCAGTACTCCAGTTTATATATATATATATATATATATATATATATATATATATATATATATATATATATATATATAAGCCTGGATAAATGGGGAGGATTGCGTCAGGAAGGGCATCCGGCGTAAAACTTCGCCAAAACATTTCATGCAGTCACCAAGAAAAAGTTTTATACCGGATCGGTTGAGGCCTGGGTTAACAATGACTGCCACCAGTACTGTTAGCCAACAGGGTGCTGGCGGAAATTGGGCTACTGTTGGCCGAAGGAGGAGAAGAAGTGGAAGACATGGCCAAAGGCAGGAGGAGAGGAGAAAGGCTAGGACTGTGGTAGTGAGGGTCAGAACTTTGAATGTTGGCAGTATGACTGGTATAGGGAGAGAGCTAGCTGATATGATGGACAGAAGGAAGGTTGGTATATTGTGTGTACTCCCAGATGGAAGGGGAGAAAGGCTAGGTGTATCGGAGGTGGGTTCAAATTTTTTTATCATGTTGTGGATGGGAGGAGAAATGGCGTAGGAGGTATTCTGAAGGAACAGTATGCTGAGAGTGTTTTGGAGGTGAAAAGAGTGTTGGATAGAGTGATGTTTATGAAGCTGGAAATTGATGGTGTAATGATGAATGTTGTTAGTGCGTATGCTCCACAAGTTGGGTGTGCAATGGATGAGAAAGAAAAATTTTGGAGTGAATTGGATGAAGTGGTGATGACTGTACCCAAGGGTGAGAGAGTGGTGATTGGAGCAGATTTCAATGGGCATGTTGGTGAAGGGAACAGAGGGGATGAGGAAGTGGTATGGTGTTAAACAAAGTAATGCAGAAGGTCAGATGATAGTGGATTTTGTGAAAAGAATGGACATGGCTGTGGTGAATACGTATTTTAACAAGAGAGAGGAGCATAGGGTGACATACAAGAGTGGAGGAAGATGCACACAGGTGGATTATATCTTATGTAGAAGGGCCAGTTTGAAGGAGATTGGAGACTGTAAAGTGGTGACCGGAGAAAGTGTCGGTAGGCAGCATGGGATAGTGGATTGTAGGATGACGTTGGTTATCAAGAAGAGGAGGAGGAGGAGTGTGAGGGCTGCACCAAGGATCAAGTGGTGGAAATTGAAAAAGGGTAATTGTGAGGTGGAGTTCAGGGATGAGTTAAGGCAGGCACTGGGTGGCAGTGAAGAGTTACCAAATAGCTGGGTAACTACAGCAGAGCTAGTAAGGGAGACGGCTAGAAAGGTGCTTGGTATCACATCTGGACAGAGGAAGGACGACAAGGAGACATGGTGGTGGAATGAGGAAGTACAGGACAGTATACAGAGAAAGAGGTTGGCAAAGAAGAAGTGGGATTGTCAGAGAGATGAAGAAAGTAGACAGGAGTATAAGGAGATGAGGTGCATGGCAAAGAGAGAGGTGGCGAAGGCTAAGGATAAGGCATATGAAAAGTTGTATGAAAGGTTGGACACTAAGGAGGGAGAAAAGGACCTGTACCACTTGGCTAGACAGAGGGACCGAGCTAGGAAAGATGTGTAGCAGGTAAAGGTGATAAAGGATAATGAGGGAAACATTATCACAAGTGAGAAGAGTGTGTTGAGGAGATGGAAAGAGCACTTTGAGGGGTTGATAAATGAAGAGAATGAGAGGGAGAGAAGGTTGGATGATGTAGGGATAGTAAATAATGAAGAACAATTGATTAGCAAGGAGGAAGTAAGGATAGCGATGAAGAGAATGAAGAATGGAAAGGCTGTTGGCCCAGATGACGTGCATGTGGAAGCATGGAGGTGTTTAGGTGAAATGGCAGTGGAGTTTTTAACCAGATTGTTTAATGAAATCTTGGAAAGTGAGAGGATACCTGAGGAATGGAGAAAAAGTTTTTTGGTACCGATTTTTAAGAATAAGGGTGAAGTGCAGAGCTGTAGTAACTACAGAGGGATAAAACTGATCAGTCACAGCATAAAGTTATGGGAAAGAGTAGTGGAAGCAAGGTTAAGAAGGGACGTGATGATTAGTGATCAGCAGTATGGTTTCATGCCAGGAAAGAGCACTACAGATGTGATCTTTGCTCTGAGAGTGTTGATGGAGAAGTACAGAGAATGTTGGAAGGAGTTGCATTGTGTTTTTGTAGACTTAGAGAAAGCATATGACAGGGTGCCCAGACAGGAGTTGTGGTATTGTATGAGGAAGTCAGGAGTGTCAGAAAAGTATGTAAGAGTGGTACAGGATATGTACGAGGGTAATGTGACAGCGGTGAGGTCTGCGCTGGGTGTGACAGATGCGTTTAAGGTGGAGGTGGGGTTACATCAAGGATCAGCTCTGAGCCCTTTCTTATTTGCAATGGTGATGGACAGATTGACAGATGAGATCAGACAGGAGTCCCCGTGGACTATGATGTTTGCAGATGACATTGTGATCTGTAATGAGAGTAGGGAACAGGTGGAGGAGACCCTGGAGAGATGGAGATATGCTCTAGAGAGAAGAGGAATGAAGTTCAGCAGGACTAAGACAGAATATATGTGTGTGAATGAGAGGGAGGATAGAGGAATGGTGAGGATGCAAGGAGTAGAGGTGGCGAAGGTGAAGGAGTTTAAATACTTGGGGTCAATAGTTCATAGTAACGGTGAGTGTGGAAGAGAGGTGAAGAAGAGAGTACAGGCAGGATGGAGTGGGTGGAGAAGAGTGTCAGGAGTGATTTGTGACAGACGAGTACCTGTAAGAGTGAAAAGGAAGGTCTACAAGAGGGTAGTGAGACCAGCTATGTTATATGGGTTGGAGACAGTGGCACTGACAAAAAGGCAGGAGTTTGAGCTGGATGTGGCAGAATTAAAGATGTTAAGATTTGCACTGGGTGTGACGAGGGTGGACAGGATTAGGAATAAGTATATTAGAGAGTCAGCCCAGGTTGGAAGGTTTGGAGACAAAGCCAGAGAGGCACGATTACATTGATTTGGACATATGCTGAGGAGGGATGCTGATTATATTGGGAAAAAGATGCTAAGGATGAAGCTACCAGGTAACAGGAAAAGAGGAAGGCCGAAGATAAGGTTTATGGATGTGGTGAGAGAGGACATGCAGGTGGTTGGTTTGACAGAGCAAGATGCAGAGGACAGGAAGAAATGGAAACAGGTGATCTGCTTTGGCAACCCCTAATAGGAACAGCCGAAAGAAGATGATGATGAGTGGGTTTTGTAACAAAACTATTGGTTATAACATGCTTTGCCATGTAAAATAGACTGTGCTACAGTGGGACTTGAACCGGGAATGCCTGCTCATTAGGTGGATGCTCTGCCCCCTACACTATTGCTGTGCTGCTTCATTTGCATATTTCTTCTATAATGTCATACCCATGGTTCCTTCCCCCATCCCCCGAGCTCCACGTACACAGCAACCATCCATGCTCCATTTGCTAGCCCAGCCATACCACAACTCCACACAGTGCCCTCTCTGCATGTCTCAGTACTCATCCAGTATACTGTCTTGACCCAAGCTTCTGCAGGCTCTTCATCTGTTTAGTCCATGTACATACAAGCCTTGCCTTGATAGTCCTCTGATACTGGTGCAAACATTGATGTGACTCACAATTTTTTGTTCGTCCTGCCAAGGACGGACCTGTTATTGTGTGAAGATTAGACTTAGCTGGTCTACACTGTTTCTCCCACTGGTAACATCCTGCCAGGGTTTTGAGAAGCAGCGGTTTGCTCACACACCTGGCCAGCCTCATCTCCAGGTTCTGTAGAACCAATGTCCCAGGTTTGACATTCTGTGCATGAAGCATGCCCACATGCCCCCTCGAAGTGCACCAGTTTTTATTATTCTCTTAAGTATTATGCATGACTACTGTTCTCACAGTATGATTTGACATGCACTGTTTTTATGATACACATAGACTGCTCAAAGTACTGTATTTGAGCAATGTACAAATGGTTGCTCATATTAATCAACATACTTACATACATTTTCTGTACTGTTGAATGACTTTGTGATAATAGCAGCTGTATGTGTATCTGCCATGGCTTAGTGGTAATTCACTTTGACTATAATTTGCAGGGTCTGGGGGTTGCAACCTGGGAGTGCAGATTATTTTGTTGCTGGGCAGGACAAGAGCTGTTGGCTACAGAGTGACTAAAGCACTTTTGAGCGATTGTAAGTGGGTTTGCGCTGGTTTGCATGAGGGTAAGCAATGCTGACCTCTGGTTACAGTGTCTTACACCGAGTTGGCTTCTGCATTGCCATTGCCTACCACTGTGCAAACAGGCTTAAACCTGCTTACTCCCGCTTAACCCTGTGCTACTTTATTTATTTATTTTACATTTGTTGACCGGGAAAATCCGACTGGGTGCTTGTCCATTTTCAGTGGTGGTCTGGGGAGTAGAGCTCCACAGTAAAACCCAGCTACTCATTACAAGTAATACGGAAGTGTTCACATTCATAGAGAGTAACAGACTTAACATAGCTAAGTAACATATTCTTCATGCTTAGTTTACGTTAACATGTCAGTATTATTCATGCTAAGTTTACATTAACATGTAGGTATTATTCATGCTTAGGTCAGGTTTACATGTCAGGTATGACTGTTGACAAAGGCCAGTTTAAGGTGAAGTTATATTCCAGTTTAACAGTTCTGGATGGGATACACTCAGGTATTCAGGTTAAGATTTAGTTATTCCATACCTGTGTGGTAGAGTAGAAGAGAATAGTGAAGGAACAGGTAGGTAGGTAGGGGGGATACATTGTAACTATATAGTAGGCTGTGGGAATAATTGGTAGAAGAGCAATAGGGAAGGTTTAAAGGAAGTTGGGATATGTATGTGAGGCAGGAAAAGAGGTATCAGCTTCAGTAGTTGATGTAGGGGTATAGAATGTAAGGTGGGGGGGGGTTTAGCAAGGTGGTGAGCATGTGCTAATCCAAGTGTGCTTGAGGTGTTCCTTCAAGTGTTATTTGCATGTGTCCTTTGAGACAGCTGAGGTAATACATGTGGGTAGGGAGTTCCAGATTCTGCCAATATAGTTGGGGAAGAGGGTGTCACCTAATTGCAACTTTAAAC
>NC_056748.1:959625732-959713232 GCF_019279795.1 Protopterus annectens
TGGCAGTTCATGGGATACAGCGTATAGTGACAGGGCTTTGAGTTGGTGCATGTAAGACATGTTGTTCAGGCTTTATATCCTTTTAGTAAGATATCTCTGTAGGCATTCCAGTCATCAAGTAATTAAAGCAATCAGTAGAGATACTAGAATCTTAAAGGTAAGGTATGTTAAGTATTATTTTAACGTTTTCTAATGTGAGCTATCTGCTTCAGGATTTGTTGAAACACACCTAGGTATTTGGTTTGCTATTTCAGAGGAATTCATACACTGTGAAGAAAGGGCCAAAAGGGACATTATGAACAATGATTGGCCTAATAAGGGCTAAGTTAAGGGGGATAATACATCACAAGATCTAGACACAAACCCTTGTTTATAAACTGTGCAATATAGAAGGACTTTCTTACAATAATGGACACATGTTGGTCAAATGTTAAGTCTCTGTCCACATAAGTTCCCAAATTCCAAACAACTGGGTCAACTGTTAAGGGTGTATTGCCAGTGTGGTAATTCCCTAGGGTGCATGACTTTCCAGAGCATTTAGTTTCAGTCCATGATTTTTGGCACCCATTATTTATTTGGGATAAACCTTCCTGCAGCATGGCTAAGTCATATAGGGATTCAATGACTGCTCCTAGCGTGAAGTCATTTGCAAACTTAGTTAAGCCAGAGCCCTTTCGTATTGTTTTTTACTTTAGAAAAGTAGATGCCAAACAGGATAGGTCCCAATACAGAACCCTGTGGACTCCACTGGTGACTGATCTCCTTGTGGAGGTAACTTTCCAGTTTTGATTTCCTACATCCTATATGTTAGTGAGCTGGCAATCCAGCAGATGACATTGGGGTTTATTTCCAGTTTATTTAGCTATTCTGCTATGCCTGAAGGATAATTGTGTAAAAAGCTTTGGCCAGGTTGAGGTATGTGGTGTGTACCATTTTCCCTTCATATTTTGCTTTGGTGACCATTTCAAAAAAATCCACCAGGTTAAGTAAACATGACCTGCCCTTTAAAAAATCCAAACTGAGACTGGTCCAGTGTTTGGAGATTCCCTATCTTGTGAGTGATTCAAATGAAATTCTAAATATTAATGAAACTATCAATTGTAAAATATATACTTATCAACTCTGTTTTACACTCACTTGGTATGCACACATCATGAGGAATTCACCCCCCCCAGACTAGCTGCTCACATATTTACCAGTGTTGCCAGGAGTGTGGATAAAATAGTGCTTCATGTTATTTAAGATGAATCCAGGGTTCTTTCTAGTCTAAAAGTCTAGCAAAAGTTGTCCTCCTGTCGCAATCTGTGAGGGGCACAGCTTATGTTTTAGCCTTCTTACTTCTCTCTTTTACACTCTTTACAGTGAATGATTTGTTTAGAAATAGCAAACCAAAAACCTAGGCATATTTCAGCAAATCCTGCACTGGATACCTCACATTAGAAATCTTTAAAATAATATCCATCCTAACTTTAAGATTCTATTATCACTACTGATTGTTTTGTTAAACCCACTCTATTCAGCCCTCACTACACTCTGGTTTTAGTCTACTACCCTACCCCAAATTCTCACCCACCCCTACTACTAGATCTAATCTTATAACTGCCTTTACTCCACCCCTTTTTTCAAGCATCAATCCTCACTAATATTTAATTAACCAATAATTACACACCTCTGCTTCGGCACTTCCTACATTACAATCACATTTCTCCATTACAGACTTCTCTAACAACTCACCTATCTACATCATTACACCTATAAACTCACTCTCAGCTCTTCATCCATTAATTTATGCTAAAACTTATCACATTAACTCTAACATGCTCCTAGCCTCTTGCCTCAGTCTACTAATCCTCCTCCTCTCCCACCTCGCATCGCCACCTACTCCTACACCTAAAATACATACCACTACAGTTATCTGCTCCACAACAAATTTTTCTCTAACAGTCTAATGTTTCCCATTACCTACTTCCCACTGGTTTTAATTAGTACCCTAAACCAAAAATAATCATATTTCATTCCAAAGTACAATTTAAATTGCTAGCACAACACGCTCACTCCCTGTCACCCTAAGTGACCATCTACCAATCTATGTCCATAGGACTATCACTCAAAAAACAAAAGAAAATACTTTTAAAACCACCCACAGCCTAACTAAAATCTCTGAGGAAACTTTCAGTGAATCATTAAAATCTATTAAGTGGTCAATACTGAAGCATCTCCCTCTTAATGAAGCAGTGGAACATTTTAATACTACATTTCTAAACTTGCTTAACAATCTTGTCGCTATATGTACAAAAAGGGATTAAAATAATCTTGTCCCATGGGTTAACAATGCTTGCAAACTCCTTATGAAAGAAAGAGACAAAGTATGAAGATCATGGCAAAAAAATAAAAAGGATAACAATCTACAATTATTTAGTCAACTCCTCAGTCAAGTAGAAATACAAGTCATAAAAGAGAAAAATATACTATATTCCCATGCAAAATAAACATCTATGTAACCCTAAAAGGTTCTAGTCCTCCATACTCAACCATAGTACTTTCTCAGCTTCTACTCTAAATAGCCCCACTCCTGTCTCCACTATATCCTCTTTTCAATATCCAGATAACTGCCCCCAATCCTTCATTACCTGACTTGGTTCAATTTTCCTTTCAACAAGTTTCTACAATTCTAATAAAAAAACTAGTATACAAACATATCGCCTGCTCCGGCTCTGCAGATAACCTTCCACCAGAGTACCTTAAACTTGCTGCAGATTACATCACATAGCCCATCAGTATTCTTACTAATAGATCTATCACAGAATGTAATGCTCCAAACATCTGGAAAATGTCTCACATTTCTCATGTGCACATACATCCACCAACAACTTCTGCAGTTTTTCTTACAAAATAACCTACTTACCAAAACCCAGCATGGCTTCCATCCAAGCTATAGTACATCTGCAGTGTCACTAACATTCATGGACAAAATCAATAAAGCTAGGGACTGCAATAAACTTCTATCTGCTATATTTCTAGAGCTATCGAAAGCCTTTGATATGGTCTCTTACTCCCATCTTCTCAATAGATTTTCCTCCATTGGTTTATCACTTCCTCAGTTCAATGGTTCTCCAACTACCTTACTAACAGACATCAATCAGTTAAATATCAATGTTCCATCTCTCCTTGTCTGCAAATCTCCACAAGTGTACCAGAAGGATTCATCCTCTGTACTTTAATCTTCAATATTTTTTATCAATATTTTATCACACTTCCTCTTGTCTTGGAAGACTTTTTCAATATGTGGATAACTCCACTATCATCTGCTCTTCAACCATACTAACAGCACTTGCAGCAAGTTACATAAAATCCTGGCTTGCTAATTATCAGCTCTTGCTTAACCCCCCCCCCAAAATAAAAAAAAAATTCTGGTTACAGCAAAACCTCACTCCCCTGGTAAAGATCAGTTTGAGATTTTCTCCATCGATAACACAGAAATTGAAATAGTCCCCACACTAAATTGCTAAAAGTCATAACAGATGATAAACTTACGTTTGACCTCCACATCCAAAACATCAAGAAAACCTGCCAAAACCTTAGCATGCATTATAGGAACAAACTTATTTAACACAACAGCCAATGTTACACTTACCTTAACTCCTGCCCACCCTAGTTTATGGATCCCCCATTCTGGATAACTTACATTCTTCCCTAATAACTAAACTAGAAAGCCAGTACAGCAAAGTTACAAATTGCCACTAGCACAAATTCCCTCAACTACTACTGCAAAACGCTTTACTCTCTTAATCTTCCAAACTATCTCTGTTATGTGCAGCTCATAATTGCATATAATATTTACAAACTCTCAGCATGCCCAGCCCTTGATCAATTACTCAATTTATAAATCCCAAACACAACTCTTAGACATAATGATAAACACTGCTTGTTGTAGCTAAATGCTCCAAATTACACAGCTAAAGCCTATATGCACATTCAGAAGCTAAAGTTTGGAATTTTGTTATTCTAACCAGTAAAACAATCCCTACCCTGCCTTCCTTTAAATGCTGTATAAGAGAATACCTATGCAAATTCTGGATCTGCTCCTGCTCAAATCGTAGTTTAAAATATTTCCCTCATCTCCCATTCCCTCTTCTATCTCACTGCCCCTCTTCACCCTCAAGTTCTATACTACCCTTTCCCCAATTTTCACCCTACCCCTTGTACTTCTACACTCCTATTATTTTTCACCCTAGTTATCTTCAGCTCACAGTAACTTTAGCTTCCTATCAACCTTACTTGCTTACCTTTGATCTACCATATCGCTCCCAGCTTGTCTCACTTAATCTCCATTCTCCACTCAATTACTGACCGTCTGTAATAATAACCTGCTCCCTTATCTCACTCTCACTCTCTTTTACAATGTACATGCTTTCCATATTTTTCTGGCATGTGCCTAACTGCAGTATGTTTGCTTTTTACCCATTCATTATATACAAATTATGTTATGTGTTACTCCAATTTACAGCTTGTATAATAAGATATTGTGATGTGTAATTCTTACTTTCTTCACAAAGTAAAATGCATTTCCCCATGTTTCCTAATGTTTGTAATATCTTCTATTCTAAAGTATATATATTTCATAACATAAATGAGGTGCATGGCAAAGAGAGAGGTGGCGAAGGCTAAGGATAAGGCGTATGAAGAGTTGTATGAAAGGTTGGACACTAAGGAGGGAGAAAAGGACCTGTACCGATTGGCTAGACAGAGGGACTGAGCTAGTAAAGATGTGCAGCAGGTAAGGGTGATAAAGGATAATGAGGGAAACATACTCGCAAGCATAGAGAGAGTGTTGAGCAGATGGAAAAAGTACTTTGAGAGGTTGATGAATGAAGAGAATGAGAGGGATAGAAGGTTGGATGATGTGCGGATAGTGAATCATGAAGTGCAGTGGATTAGCAAGGAGGAAGTAAGGATAGCTATGAAGAGGATGAAGAATGGAAAGGCTGTTGGTCCAGATGACATACCTGTGGAAGCATGGAGGTGTTTAGGTGAAATGGCAGTGGAGTTTTTAACTAGATTGTTTAATGAAATTTTGGAAAGTGAGAGGATGCCTGAGGAATGGATAAAAAGTGTTTTGGTACCAATTTTAAGAATAAGGGTGATGTGCAGAGCTGTAGTAACTACAGATGGATTAAACTGATCAGTCATAGCATGAAGTTATGGGAAAGAGTAGTGGAAGCTAGGTTAAGAAGGGAGGTGATGATTAGTGATCAGCAGTATGGTTTCATGCCAGGAAAGAGCACTACAGATGCAATGTTTGCTCTGAGAGTGCTGATGGAGAAGTACAGAGAAGGTCAGAAGGAGTTGCATTGTGTCTTTGTGGATTTAGAGAAAGCATATGACAGGGTGTCTAGAGAGGAGTTGTGGTATTGTATGAGGAAGTTGGGAGTGACAGAGAAGTATGTAAGAGTGGTACAGGATATGTACAAGGGTAGTGTGACAGTGGTGAGGTCTGCGGTGGGAGTGAGGGATGCGTTTAAGGTGGAGGTGGGATTACATCAAGGATCAGTTCTGAGCCCTTTCTTATTTGCAATGGTGATGGACAGGTTGACAGACGAGATCAGACAGGAGTCCCCGTGGACTATGATGTTTGCAGATGATATTGTGATCTGTAGTGAGAGTAGGGAACAGGTGGAGGAGACCCTGGAGAGGTGGAGATATGCTCTAGAGAGAAGAGGAATGAAGGTCAGCAGGACTAAGACAGAATATATGTGTGTGAATGAGAGGGAGGACAGATGAATGGTGAGGATGCACGGAGTAGAGGTGGCGAAGGTGAATGAGTTTAAGTACTTGGGATCAACAGTTCAGAGTAATGGTGAGTGTGGAAGAGAAGTGAAGAAGAGAGTACAGGCAGGATGGAGTGGGTGGAGAAGAGTGTCAGGAGTGATTTGTGACAGATGAGTATCAGTAAGAGTGAAAGGGAAGGTCTACAAGAGGGTAATGAGACCAGCTATGTTATACGGGTTGGAGACAGTGGCATTGACAATAAGACAGGAGTCAGAGCTTGACGTGGCAGAGTTGAAGATGTTAAGATTTGCACTGGGTGTGACGAGGATGGACAGGATTAGGAATAAGTATATTAGAGGGTCAGCCCAGGTTGGAAGGTTTGGAGACAAAGCCAAAGAGGCAAGATTACGTTGGTTTGGGCATGTGCTGAGGAAGGATGCAGAGTATATTGGGAAAAAGATGCTAAAGATGAAGCTGCCAGGTAACAGGAAAAGAGGAAGGCCTAAGATAAGGTTTATGGATGTGGTGAGAGAGGACATGCAAGCGGTTGTTGTGACAGATCAAGATGCAGAGGACAGGAAGAAATGGAAACAATTGATCTGCTGTGGCAATGCCTAATGGGAGCAGCCGAAAAAAGAAGAAGAAGAACTTGTTAACATAATGGAAATTTAAATTTGCTTTTCTCCCCAGGCGTCCACTGAAAAGGGTTCTTTTTGGCTCATTTGTACATTCCTGGTAAACAAATGTCAAATAAAAAAAATAATAATTTAATTAATTCCATAAGTTTTTCCATGGCTTTGCATATGAAGCTCATCAGATGTATGGGTCTGTAATTCCATGTGTCTGTGGAAGGTCCTCCCTTACACAGGGGAATAGCTGTTCTCCATTTGCTTGGTACAAAATCTGTATGGAGGCTGAGATTGAACAGTGTTGCCAGAAATGTGGCTAAAATAGTACTTCATGTTATTTAAGATGAATCCAGGGTTCCTGCTAGTCTAAAAGTCTGAGTAATTGCAAAACCTCTGTTGGTCAAATAAAAAGTATTACATGGTCTCTGTGTTCCAGTGTCCGTTTTTTTGTTCGTGGACCAGCATGGCATTTCTTATCTTTCTATAACAAAGGAGGGTAACATGAGTAAATAGCTTATGATTGATGTTTAAGAAGAGATTCTTGAAGTCTATCAGGAAATGCAGAGAAAAAAAAAGAAGCTGCAACACATTTTAACAAACAGGTCGTGTAGGTTAAAAGGAAAAGGAAAAGACCTATAAAGGATGAAGAGTGTGGAGGGACAAGAGATTACAACATTTTCCAGACAGAAGAAAGGAAAGAAGGATGGTTAAATTAGCCAAGAATCAGTGGGATGTATTAGGAAAGTGGATAAAAGATGTTTTATAAATTTGGCTGAGGAGAAAAGGTGACAGAAGATTTGGTTAAACATTGTGGGGGGAGCATAACTTGCAGAAGTTACACAAAAGCACAAGTGGGGGATTGTTCATTTGGAGGGGAAGTATGAGATAGGTTCATAAGTACTAGGCAGGTGCTCCCAGTGGGCCATTTTAAGTCTAGTCAATATCCCTCTTAGATGTGAGAATCAGACCCTGCACCTTGTGTTTGTGAGTTAAACACTTTAACCTTCATGCCAACCCCAGATAGGTGGATGGCTAGAATAAGAGACCCACTGAGAAGCAAAGAGTGAAGCAGGACTTATTCAGATTTAATAAAGATAAATCAATGGAGCTAGACAGTAGTCCAAGTAGGATACTGAAGTAGCCTTTGAAATGATCAATGCATCAGTTAGAAGAGATGTTTACTAGGGTCTTGAACAGTAGGGATGTACCCTAATATCAGAGACTTTTATAATCTAGATGTTTAGGTACAGATGTAAAACAATTTTGCAATCTTCAAACCAGTAAGGCTGATTTCAGTTTTAGGCAAAGTAATATAGCAATAACCCACGCCTGGGTGTGGGTAATGCTGGATTTACCCACGGTTGGTGTGGTGTGGTCACGAGGGCAAAGCCCAAGTGGCCAAACAAAGACAACCGTGGGTAAATCCAGCATTACCCACACCCAGAAGTGGGTTATTGCTATTATACAATGACATTATTTAGGAAAAAAATAATTACTTTTCTTAAATAATGGCATTGAATAATGCCTCCTTGTTGCCCTTCCACAGCTGTCTGGTATTCTGCGGCAGTTCTGATGTACTGCGCATGTGTATGCTTACGCAGTACATCAGAGCTGTGGGCAAAAGCAATGGAGAAAGCAAGCTCTCCGTTGCTTTTTACAAACTGTCTTGCTATGTTAAAGGAGTTTAACATAGCGAGACAGCTTTACAAAAAGCAATGGAGAATGCTTTTTTTAAAGCTGTCTCGCTATGTTAAACCCATTTAACATAGCGAGACACCTTTAAAAAAAGAAATGGAGATAGGAAGATCTCCGTTACTTTTTTTAAAGCTGTCTCATTATATTAAACTTATTTAACATAGCAAGACAGTGTGTAAAAAGCAATAGAGATTTTGCGTTCTCCATTGCTGTAAAAAAAAAGAGTTATACTAATGAAAAAAGTCCGGGCGACCAGACCTTTTTCTATTACTATAACTCTGATTTACAACATGCACGCTGACCAATCAGCATGCTCATTTTGGAATATTAATGGGGGGTCGTTGTATAATGGAAAATATTCCACAAGAAAGACTGAAGAGTTTCTTTAGGGAAAAACAGGTTACTACAATCTTCTCATTATAACTTTACAAAAAAATAAATTTCATCTGACTAATTGCAGCTTTAGGACTAGATTATAGAGGAAATTAATAGGCTCCCCACTGAAATGATAACATTCAAAATACTGAGTACAGACATGTAAAAAAAAATCAGAAATGCAGAAGAAGTAATCTCCAATGTTGCTCTTCGTCTTTGAACTTTTTTGCATGGGGCAACCCCTCCCCATATCTCCCCTCACCCCCCTGAACCTATTATAGGATTACCATATCTCAGAGAAAAGGGAATATTCTGAGAAATGGCCATCTTGGACATAGCATACTGAAGTCTGTATTTTTCAGCCAGTCTCTGTGTTTTACCACTTGCGCTACTGGGTTCTAGCATTTCAGATAGTTACCAAATTGGCTAGCATCCTTTGCTGTCACAGGATTTTATATATATGTTTAAGATTTCACACTGAAGATTTGTGGAAGTATGAACAAAAAATGAAAATGAATCCACTGATAACTCCACTAGATGAGCTGGATACCCAAGAAAACAGCACGGCTACAGATGGTTAAATCCAACGAATTTATTTGAATTTCCAAACAAAACAAACACAGTTGTGCTAAATGAATTCACAAGAATAGAGACACGCTAGGTCCACCAGGTTAAGCACTTTCATCTGCAAAGCAGATTTCATCAGAACCCAGAAGATAGTGGTCGATGTTCTTAAAAGTCCATTTAGGCGCCAAAAAAATATGTTAATTGAATTCACATGAATTCACTTGAGTAATACATCCTTATAGGGCTAATGCCTCAAACCATATAAAATGAACATTAAACTGTTGCTGAATATAAAAACTATTGCTTATTATAAAAACTGTTGCTTGTTGTTAAAAACATTATTTAAAACCTGTTACTGAGAATGACAATAACTTGAGTGTTAATATATAACAGAAATTGTCAAATACATCTTACCCATATAACAAGAAATATATATATATATACAAATATATTACAACCATAGTAATATAATAATTCTAAATATAAGGAATGGAAACAAATGTAGAACCAATATACTACTTAATATCCACTATTAATGATAAAACATATATTTACTCAACTATACTAAATCTATAGAAATTTATAGAATTGTGGTGTTATTAAATATTGTTTTATTGATATATTAAATTAAAATAAATTAAATGTTGTGGGAGGGGGTGTGAGTAATAACCCTTAATGGCAGTCAAAAGAGCAGTCAAAAAACTGTTTTAGTTGTCAAGAAGAAAAGGCTTAATACTTATATGGTCATTGAGACCAGGTTTCGTTGTCGCGTCACAAATCATTTGCCACTTACTTTCTAAAAGAGATAAATGTCCTTTCCAATTTCCCCATGCTGATGTTGTGTCGATGTGATCAATAATGCTGAACAAAAAGGTGTGCTCGCTACCCCTATCCATGATGTGTCTACTAAGTGCATAGTTGGGGTCCTTCTTCCTTATCCTATATGTATGTTCGTAAATGCGAGTCTTAAATCTCCTTTCTGTTTTCCCTATGTAAAATGCATCACATCTCTCACAAGTGGCGACATATACTAATCTAGAAGTATTGCAGTTACCCCCTTTGCATAACAGGCTGGTGTGCATGATGTTATTTAATTTCACAACTTTATTGTTGTTGATTAATCTACACTGCTTACAGGATCCACATTTCGTGGTAGGTCTAAATGTTTTGTCCTTTAAATGTGTTACCTGAGACTTTTCCAACAACCTTTTAATATTGCTAGAAGTTTTATAAACAATTCTAGGGGCATTCCCCACAATACTAATTGAGTCCTCTGATATTTTGAATAGGTTCCAATGTTTTAACAGAATCTCTTTAATGGTGTTAACATATGGACTATAGGTGAGGACACATATACATCCTTCATGTAATCTGTTCTTTTCCTGAGAAACAAATGGTTTGCCTAATAATGGTGGGTATTTATTCCCCCATTCCTTCATAATAAATGTTCGTATGGGTTTTGTTAAAGTTTCCGGGTAACCCCTATTGTGGAACATTTCTGAAATCATATTTAGTTCACTCTCCATGACTTCTCTAGTCGAACTCATCCGTGCAGCTCTAATGCACTGGCCTCTGTAGATGTTTTTAAATATATGTGGGGGATGACAACTGTTATAGTACAAATAGTCATTTGAGAATGTCTTTTTCCTAAAGATTTGGGATTGAAATCCACTCTCAGTAGTTGATATATATGTATCTAGATAAGATATACCCTGATATTCGACTTTATAAGTAAACTTTAGAAATTCGGTTGTGTTGTTAAGATAATCGATAAATTCGGGTATTAAACTGACTTGTCCTGTCCATAAGACAAAAAGGTCGTCCAGGTATCTACTGTAAAATGAGACATGCTTAAAATATTTGCTAGGAAAAACAAAAAGAGATTCCCATTCCAGCATTATTACATTTGCAAAAATCGGGGCGCATGAGGCCCCCATGGCAACTCCTCTACTTTGTCTATATAATTCTCCCTGAAATTTCAGGTAGTTATATTCAAGGACTAATCTCATCATATCGACCAACAGATTGATTTTCTCAAAACTCAGCCCTGAATATCTCTTCAAACCATCAAAAAAGAGGTCAAGACCTTTCTCCTTGGGGATACAGGAGAAAAGGTCAACGACATCTATGGTTATAAAAATTTGACCTGGACGCCATATCAAGGGAGTAAGCCTACTCAAAAAACACCAAGAGTCTTTGATTAAATGATCAGCGTTCTGATATACTTGTTTAGTCCAGCCATCAATTATCACTCCAATGTTGTAGGTTTTGGATTTCGAACCAGATATTATAGGTCTAAAGGGAGGTCTGTTTACATTCTTGTGTATCTTCGGAATCCCTATAATAGTAGCCATCTTGGGAAATTCATTTCTCATGAACTCGTAAGTGTCGTTGGTAATCCTATTATCCAAAAGGAAAGATTCTATAGCTAGGTCAATATGTTGGTATCCTATATTGACCTGGTTGAGTGACACTTGTTCATAATTTCCAGATTCATGTAAGATACTCAAAATTTCCTGATGGTAATCAACAGTGTTGAACAACACAATCCCTCCACCTTTGTCTGGTTTCATTATCCTGAGATCTTTATTACCCATAACTTTATTCAAGCACTCTCTTTCAGCTAAAGAAAGATTGTCTAAGGAATATTTTGATGGATTTTCATGCTTCCTAATATAATTGGAATACCAGTAGATATCATTGGCTACCATCCTTTCATATTGGGCAACTATAGAATTATATCCTGGGACATATGTGCTTTTTCTTTTGAGTCTAGATTGATGACCATCGTCAAAATGTGTCATAGTGTTTTCGTTATTATTGTCCTTGAACTGGAAGGCCAAATTCATTCTCCTCGATAAAAGTTTGATCTCCTTGATGGTATCAAAGGTATTGAATTTGGTGACAGGGATGTACTTCATACCCTTGCTGAATAGGGAACAAAAATCTTGTGTGATCTCATAATCGGTGTAATTATACACCTGCAGGCCATTGTAAGAGTGAGTGACCACTGTTGAACCTTGAGGTATGGTGGGACAAGTAGAATGGGAAATGGAATGGATGTCAACTACAACAATGGGGTGGGGTGGAGATTCCCTTCCAGCCCTACCTTCACTCCCCGTTAAATTAACAGAAGCTAATATCTCGTCCTGTATTTTTTGGGGGCTGGGTGGAATCGTCCCCCCTGAAAATTCTGTTCATTCTCAAATCTCCATGTGTCATTTCTTTCCCGTCTAAATGTCTCCTGTCCTTGATTGAATCTACTCCTATTGTTCTTATTTTGAGGCCACACATATGCCCTCTGTAGTTTATATGCCATTATGTCTCTTTCTATTTTGCCTTTCTTCCTATTGACAATGGTTTTAGCTCTATATTCCACCATACTGAATTGTTTGTGATATAAATCACACCAGGATTTGAATTGGTCATCCTGTAAAATTTCTTCATTAAGTTTATCTATTTCAGTAGTTAAATGAATCAATTTGTCTTCATTACAGGCTATTAACTTCTCAATATATAGTGTGCCAAACTGATCAAACAGTTTGTTAAATTCATCCACCACATGGTCCGTATATTCCAACCCTAGCGGTAATTTAAAAAATCTTAGCCCTTTGGGAATAACACCTAACTCTATACACTGTATCAAATAAGAATTATCAATTTTAATACATTTAGCTTGTAAGAGTCTCTTCCCTAAGGCATAAATCTTTTGCTTAACACTACCATCTTCAACCTCATTAGAAATTATGTTATAGTCAACACACTTATCGTTTTCTGTGAATACAATGTCTCTATTAATAAAGTTGTTAACATTATAGTGCTTAATACTTCTATCGTTTCCATCATAAATACATTTCTTATTAATAACATTGTGACCATTATAAACATTTTGAACATTTTGAAAATCACTAGGGGTTGACCCGTTTTTTCTATGATTCTTATTAGTAACAGTACCTTTGTGTAAATCAGGTCGCTGGGTTACAGAGGAGTAAGTTTTTAAACCTTCCTTCCTTTTGGGTTTTGCCCCCAGTCTTTGCGACTCATCATCCATGTGAAACAAACTGAAGTCAAAAGTACATTCAGCGTCAAGGGAAATATTTAAATGATTATCCTGCTCACAAGTATCTCTGAGATTCAGTCTAATAGACCGATTCCTTGGTTCGCCTTCCCCTTCTACAAACGAACCTCTGGAACGATGTGGTTGTGCATTAGGAATGTCCAAAGAAATGTTTAACTGGTCGTCTGAATGTGCACTCGCATATCGTCTCTCCTGCACCTTAGTCGCGGTGCTTACGTCATTACTAGTGCCCATAGGCAGAATTTTGCCTCCGGTAGCGGCTTTTTGAATTTTGTCTTGATCCCAGTTGGTAAGAAAAGAGAACTTACTGACAATGTCTAGTAGTTTACTGACATCAGACTGTAAGGACGTAACCTCCGCCCTTAATGATAGCAGCTCTTCTTGGCATGTTGGAACCGGCGATCCCTCGGGTGTGTCAGCCATCGGAAGTAAAACCAAGAACAAAAAATGAAAATGAATCCACTGATAACTCCACTAGATGAGCTGGATACCCAAGAAAACAGCACGGCTACAGATGGTTAAATCCAATGAATTTATTTGAATTTCCAAACAAAACAAACACAGTTGTGCTAAATGAATTCACAAGAATAGAGACACGCTAGGTCCACCAGGTTAAGCGCTTTCATCTGCAAAGCAGATTTCAAGATTTCAAGGACAATAATAACGAAAACACTATGACACATTTTGACGATGGTCATCAATCTAGACTCAAAAGAAAAAGCACATATGTCCCAGGATATAATTCTATAGTTGCCCAATATGAAAGGATGGTAGCCAATGATATCTACTGGTATTCCAATTATATTAGGAAGCATGAAAATCCATCAAAATATTCCTTAGACAATCTTTCTTTAGCTGAAAGAGAGTGCTTGAATAAAGTTATGGGTAATAAAGATCTCAGGATAATGAAACCAGACAAAGGTGGAGGGATTGTGTTGTTCAACACTGTTGATTACCATCAGGAAATTTTGAGTATCTTACATGAATCTGGAAATTATGAACAAGTGTCACTCAACCAGGTCAATATAGGATACCAACATATTGACCTAGCTATAGAATCTTTCCTTTTGGATAATAGGATTACCAACGACACTTACGAGTTCATGAGAAATGAATTTCCCAAGATGGCTACTATTATAGGGATTCCGAAGATACACAAGAATGTAAACAGACCTCCCTTTAGACCTATAATATCTGGTTCGAAATCCAAAACCTACAACATTGGAGTGATAATTGATGGCTGGACTAAACAAGTATATCAGAACGCTGATCATTTAATCAAAGACTCTTGGTGTTTTTTGAGTAGGCTTACTCCCTTGATATGGCGTCCAGGTCAAATTTTTATAACCATAGATGTCGTTGACCTTTTCTCCTGTATCCCCAAGGAGAAAGGTCTTGACCTCTTTTTTGATGGTTTGAAGAGATATTCAGGGCTGAGTTTTGAGAAAATCAATCTGTTGGTCGATATGATGAGATTAGTCCTTGAATATAACTACCTGAAATTTCAGGGAGAATTATATAGACAAAGTAGAGGAGTTGCCATGGGGGCCTCATGCGCCCCGATTTTTGCAAATGTAATAATGCTGGAATGGGAATCTCTTTTTGTTTTTCCTAGCAAATATTTTAAGCATGTCTCATTTTACAGTAGATACCTGGACGACCTTTTTGTCTTATGGACAGGACAAGTCAGTTTAATACCCGAATTTATCGATTATCTTAACAACACAACCGAATTTCTAAAGTTTACTTATAAAGTCGAATATCAGGGTATATCTTATCTAGATACATATATATCAACTACTGAGAGTGGATTTCAATCCCAAATCTTTAGGAAAAAGACATTCTCAAATGACTATTTGTACTATAACAGTTGTCATCCCCCACATATATTTAAAAACATCTACAGAGGCCAGTGCATTAGAGCTGCACGGATGAGTTCGACTAGAGAAGTCATGGAGAGTGAACTAAATATGATTTCAGAAATGTTCCACAATAGGGGTTACCCGGAAACTTTAACAAAACCCATACGAACATTTATTATGAAGGAATGGGGGAATAAATACCCACCATTATTAGGCAAACCGTTTGTTTCTCAGGAAAAGAACAGATTACATGAAGGATGTATATGTGTCCTCACCTATAGTCCATATGTTAACACCATTAAAGAGATTCTGTTAAAACATTGGAACCTATTCAAAATATCAGAGGACTCAATTAGTATTGTGGGGAATGCCCCTAGAATTGTTTATAAAACTTCTAGCAATATTAAAAGGTTGTTGGAAAAGTCTCAGGTAACACATTTAAAGGACAAAACATTTAGACCTACCACGAAATGTGGATCCTGTAAGCAGTGTAGATTAATCAACAACAATAAAGTTGTGAAATTAAATAACATCATGCACACCAGCCTGCTATGCAAAGGGGGTAACTGCAATACTTCTAGATTAGTATATGTCGCCACTTGTGAGAGATGTGATGCATTTTACATAGGGAAAACAGAAAGGAGATTTAAGACTCGCATTTACGAACATACATATAGGATAAGGAAGAAGGACCCCAACAATGCACTTAGTAGACACATCATGGATAGGGGTAGCGAGCACACCTTTTTGTTCAGCATTATTGATCACATCGACACAACATCAGCATGGGGAAATTGGAAAGGACATTTATCTCTTTTAGAAAGTAAGTGGCAAATGATTTGTGACGCGACAACGAAACCTGGTCTCAATGACCATATAAGTATTAAGCCTTTTCTTCTTGACAACTAAAACAGTTTTTTGACTGCTCTTTTGACTGCCATTAAGGGTTATTACTCACACCCCCTCCCACAACATTTAATTTAATTTAATTTAATATATCAATAAAACAATATTTAATAACATCACAATTCTATAAATTTCTATAGATTTAGTATAGTTGAGTAAATATATGTTTTATCATTAATAGTGGATATTAAGTAGTATATTGTTTCCACAATTGTTTTCATTCCTTATATTTAGAATCATTATATTACTATGTTTGTAATATATTTGTATATATATATATATTTTTTGTTATATGGGTAAGATGTATTTGACAATTTCTGTTATATATTAACACTCAAGTTATTGTCATTCTCAGTAACAGGTTTTAAATAATGTTTTTAACAACAAGCAACAGTTTTTATAATAAGCAATAGTTTTTATATTCAGCAACAGTTTAATGTTCATTTTATATGGTTTGAGGCATTAGCCCTATAAGGATGTATTACTCAAGTGAATTCATGTGAATTCAATTAACATATTTTTTTGGCGCCTAAATGGACTTTTAAGAACATCGACCACTATCTTCTGGGTTCTGATGAAATCTGCTTTGCAGATGAAAGCGCTTAACCTGGTGGACCTAGCGTGTCTCTATTCTTGTGAATTCATTTAGCACAACTGTGTTTGTTTTGTTTGGAAATTCAAATAAATTCGTTGGATTTAACCATCTGTAGCCGTGCTGTTTTCTTGGGTATCCAGCTCATCTAGTGGAGTTATTTGTGGAAGTATATCTGCTATGATTATGTGATTAAGTGGATGGTAACATTCTTGGAGAGTAAAAGATAGACTGCAACAATACAGTACTCTCACAGGGAGAGTGGTGAAAACTGGATCTTGACATAGGCTGTTTTTTTTCAGTAAGTCTATGTAATTTAGAAGATTGGTATAAACAATTTAAAATGTTTTGCTATTTATACCAGGGTAAAGATGTCTGTAGATGAAGGAGCTGGAGAGGTATTTGGAGATATTCATTTGAGATGAAAGGTGACAGCATGATACACTTACAGAACTATAACTAAGGGAGACTATCATTTAGGAGACAGAATAAATTTCAGTAAATTCTGGAAAGAATTTGGCTGTGACATCTGATTTTATTTTTTTCATCATCATGCACAGAGCAGTATAGCTGTAGCTAGGGCAGTTCAAATCTCAGAATACATATTGAAAAATACTGTTTCTAGAGATAGGGAAGTGACTTTGCACTTCTATAGATCACTGATTAAGCCTCATAAGGAGCACTGTAGAATCATTTGGCACTTATGGAGCTCAATTGGATATTGAGATTGGGAGCACACAGAGAGCCAGGACTTAATGCTCAAGTGTCCATCAAACCCATTCTAACATCCAGAAAGTAAATATAAGGTCCTCACACCTTGACAGATTTTATATAGTCAAATTTAGCTTTAACATTTGCCAGCATTGTCAATTATTGTCATACTTTTAGTTTATAACTTATTAGTATAGGTTTTTATGTATACATGTATATAATAATAACATTCTTTACTTGGTCTTATTAATTCTTCACTATTTAATTTGATGTGTGTTTATTAATTTATCCATATAAAAATATATATACATACCCAAAGGATAAATTTGACATCTTACGTACTCAGTTAAGTTTAGTTAAGTGCAGTTACATCATGTCATTTGATTTCATATGACACCTTTTGATGCACTTCACTATATTATATATACATCCATAATATTATGCCCATTACCTATGGGCAGGTTTCATATTATTTATAGTGAATCTTACTCAAACATGACTATGATTGGCTATAAGCACTCATTTGTATATATTAGTAACAAATTTTATTTTTCATATCTTGATTTGTGTAAACATAAAAGTTTTGATTAGTGAGCTAAATCATTGACTAAGTGCTATAAATGTTTTAATTTTACATATATTTTTATCTTGTTTATTGTTTAGTAATAACATTGTAGATGTTTGTATAAATACATACATATATGTTTTTTGAAAGTATAAAGTATATAGAAGCTCAAGGTCTGAATTTGAAGTGTATTTAAATGGTTAAGTGTTTTTAACGTTTTTTGCATCATTCAGATGCTAATTGATTAATGAGCAGACTTTCCCGCGCTTGAGCGGTTGTATATAAACTTTGAATAGTTTTAAGTAATTTATCTGATGAAGCGTGGATGGACCACGCGAAAGCGCTCATTTTTTACTTCCAATAAACTACTTTGCTGATCTTAAGAATTGCCAACGTGTTTTGTTCCTGTTACAGCAGCTCTACTTGGATATTGGATGTTCTTACGTGTTTTGGTACTATACTTCATCTACACACTAATTTAGAAGATTGGTATAAACAATTTAAAATGTTTTGCTATTTATACCAGGGTAAAGATGTCTGTAGATGAAGGAGCTGGAGAGGTATTTGGAGATATTCATTTGAGATGAAAGGTGACAGCATGATACACTTACAGAACTATAAGTAAGGGAGACTATCATTTAGGAGACAGAATAAATTTCAGTAAATTCTGGAAAGAATTTGGCTGTGACATCTGATTTTATTTTTTTCATCATCATGCACAGAGCAGTATAGCTGTAGCTAGGGCAGTTCAAATCTCAGAATACATATTGAAAAATACTGTTTCTAGAGATAGGGAAGTGACTTTGCACTTCTATAGATCACTGATTAAGCCTCATAAGGAGCACTGTATGCAGTTTTAGAATACTGTGCAGAAGTTTAGATACCACAGAGATGGAAAGATATGGAATACATAGATCAACCTAATGAAATGGGGATGTTTGATGTGGAATAAAGAATCCATAGGAGGGATCATATAGGTTTTCAAAATACTGAACAGTTTATGTAAGTGGGTAGGTTATGAAGCACAGATGGGAATAAAGGGAATCAGCAGATGCAAACTGTGACTTCAAGCTTCAGTCTGGAAGACAATAATTTTTTTAATGTAGAGAGTATGGACTCCTATAGTGACATGCTGAAACAAATTATATTTAGCTCACTATGGGAAAAAATAGTGGCTTAGGGTAGAGATGAAGCCACAGGAGCTTGGTAATTATATATTGGGTAGACTAAATGTAGTGTGCTACTGTCATTCTAATGCAATATAACCATGTAACAGATCATGGCATTCACAATTCACTAAGATCTTAAATATATGAAGGACCAGATTTTGCTAGAAGATCAAGCATTTCTTTCTCTCAGAAGAATGATCCTATCAGAGTTCTGAGATTAGTACCAGGCTATTGATCTGTGGGACCATTTGCGGTCTAGCCACAATATCCCATACTTGAAGTTACCTGTCTTTGTGGATTAATATATATGAATGCAGTTCATTGCACTAACCTTGCTTCTTCATCCTAGGTCCCAAACTCTGGGAACCTCTCCTTACTAATTTTACAGACCTCATATCATACCCATCAGTTCATGCTCAGTTTAAAGATCATCTGAAGTCAGAGCCAGTATGTAAATGCTTTCCCTCTGAACACATCACATAATCCCCCACTCTCTACTTCACCAGTCAGGCACCTTTGTCTTCCTCACATAATTTCCCTACACTAGAATGTGACATCTCTTCCACATTGTATATATTATGTATAGTTAATTTCTGTGTGTGTTTACCTTGCTCTTACACTTTGTAGTCTGTCTTTTCATTCTTTCACCCTTTTTCCCTCCTTAATCTAACCATCCCTTGCTTTTGTCCCCTGTACTTTGTACATTATTATTTATGTTATTAATTCATTGCCATCAAAGGCAGATGGAAGGAGTATGTCCAACAGCTTCTTAATGAAGACAACTCCACAGAAGTTGTACTGCCCCAGACACAGCCAACAGTGAGAGAAGAAGAGGAGCTCATCCTAGAAGAAGTAAGAACAGCACTAAGGAAAATGAAGTCAGTGAAAGCAGCAGGCTCAGATAAGGCCACAGCAGATATGATAAAGATGGGTGAGATAGGGGAGAAATTGCTACTGAGAGTACTCATAGCAGTGTGGAGAGAAAGATGTATCCCAGTTGACTTGAGAATATGAATACTAGTGTCTGTGCTCAAGAACAAAGGTGGCATTCACAACTGTGGGCAGTATAGAGATATCAAACTTCCATCAGACTGCATGAAAGTTCTGGAGCATATGACTGATAAAAAAAAAAAATACAAACAGTAGTAAAAAGTAAGATGGGAAATGAGCAATTTGGATTCAGACTGGGATACAGGACACCACCCCCCTCAATATTGCAGTGAGACAGATACTTGAGAAGAAGCTGAAAAGTAGGAAAGAGTCCAATTAGGCATTCCCAGACTTCAAGAAAGCATAGGACAAACTCCCAAGAAATCTGATTTGGGCAGTCTTGCAGTGGTTTGGAGTCCCAGAAACACTAGTAGAATTAGTCCAAGCTATATACATGGACCCAATGACTCAAGTGCGAACAGTGTTCGGTCTTATAGAGGGGTTCTCATTGGGAGTGGGTGTGCATCAGGGTTCAGCTTTGAGCTCCCACTGCTGTTCATACTGGTGATGGACTACATTAGCAAACAGGTTGGACAGGACAGGTCAACAAAGTTGCTGTGTGCAGATGATGTGGCATTACAGGCAGACTGAACAAGAACTTAAGGGAATGGAATGCAAAACCAAAGGCACATGGGATGAGCCTGACTAAAGATAAGATGGTTGTAATGGCAACAAATGGGGGAAATCAGAAGCTGAAAATTGGGATAGAAGGGAAAACAGTGGAACAGATTAACAACCTCAAGTATCTGGGAGGGTTGGATGAGGAGAAGGGAAGTCTAAATGAGGAGGTCAAAGCTAGAATTAGAGGAGCTGCAGTCAAATGGCAAAGGAGAATCATAGGTAGTGTATGACAGAAGATTGTCTGAAAAGCTGAAAAGTAAGGTGTATAAAACAGTGGAGCGACCAATACTACTGTATGGTACAGAAAGCCGGACAGTAAAGACAGAGCAGCTGAGAAAACTAGAGGTGATGGAAATGAAGTGCCTGACATGGGTGGTAGGATGCACATTGTGGAATAAGAGAAGAAATGAGGACATAAGAGCAGAAGCCAAAGTAGCTCCAACTACAGAAAAAGTCAAACAGAACAGATCACAGTGGTTTAGGCACATGTGCAGGAAAGTAGAAGACAATCTGGTGAAGATGATTTGGGACAGAAAGGAAGAAATCATAAGGAAACAAGGGCATCCAGCAAAGAGTTTGATGGATTGTGTGGGAGAAGACCAGCAACATTCAAGCATGACTGTCGAAGAAGGTAAAAGATAGTTACTGAACAGGGAGAGATGGCAACAAGTGACACAACACCCTGATACCATGTAGAAAATGGGAAAAAAGGGGGCTGATGATGATGATTAATTCTCTGCTATATTCACAGAACATTTTGTTTGCAGTCATAATATTTCTTGTTAACTTGCTAGTCTTACTGTCATTTATATTTATCTGGGCTAAAACTCAAAAGGGTCCATTTCGATCAGTACTCTATTGCAGTTGCCACACTGAATGAATGAATGGATGAATAGTTTTGGCCCCTTCCAATGAGGGCTTGGGATGGTCAGCTCATGAGTATCCTTCAAATTAATGTTATGCCAGGATTTGAAACTTTTTCAATGATGGCTTGAGAGGCTACATCCATAGTGTATTTATGACCAATTTTAGACAGTCTAGGTAGATCATGGAGAGTATGACCTTGATTGTCCTAATGAGGAAAATCATTCATCTTTTGAACTAATCATATCCTTAGAAGGGTACATAGCTAAGGGGAAATTATACTCTATTAATGGCCTGATGAGGGATGAATAAAGGGGTATGAGGAATTCCTTGAATATACAAGATTTATAACTGATGGTTAGTCTGGCTACATAATAGGATTTCCCAACAGTGGACACATGGTGATCAAAGGACAGTTCATTATCAATGAAACTGCCCAGGTCCCTGATGACTGAATCAGTTCTCACAGGGGTGACACCTTTGTGGTAGTTGTATGAGTGCCCCAGTTTGCTACAAGCACAGTGTCAAACTTCTTGGCATTTAGTTTGAGGCCATGGTCCAGGTACCACTTGTTGGTGTACGTTAGGCCCTCCAGGAGAATTCAGAGATCTGTTGGGGAGTTTATGACAGCTCTAAGTTTGCCGTCATCTGCAGACTGAGTCACACGCCGGTGGTGTCAGCTTTGACATCAAATTATTAAATCCCAAAGAGGAGTGGTCCAATTACCGATCCTGAGGCAATGCTGGTAACCAATCTTACTGATGACAGCATGCCTTCAAAATAAATAGATATGGTTCTGCCAGTAAGCTATATGTGTATGGTATCAAAGGCCTTGGCCAGGTCCAAGTAGGAAGTCTCAACCAATTTGCCAGAGTCTAATGCATACACGCCTGTTCTAAAAAGCCCATTTGGTTTAGACAACAAGATCTGCCTTTAACATACCCAAACTAGTTAGGATCAAGGGCTTATAGACCACATATGTCTTTGTTAATGAGTTCTATAATGATGTCATGTTCCATTGTGTCACAGATAAATGTGGTGAGATTTATAGGTCTGTAGTTTCCAGGATCAATAGTGGTAGTTTCCAGGATCAGTAGTGAATCCCCCTAGGGCAGTGGATGACCACAGCAGTTCTCCATACCTCTGGCAAAAATTTAGTTGAGAGGCTAAAATTTAACAGGATTAGTGGTGAATCTACTAGAAAATATTTGGTGCAGAAAAAGAATCAAGTCGATAGCACCCTCCACACACCTCAAACACAGGAGGGGCATTTCAGTGGCCCTGCCGTTCTGAGGGGTGAGTGTGTAAATCACCGTCTGTAAGAAATAGAACATGGGACCGTCATATTAACACCCAGTATAGACAAGCCCTTTACCTGTTGAGCTATTCTGGCATCACCAATGGATTCATGCCATACATATGGAGAATTGCCATGGTGATCCTCATCATTATGAAATTCATTAACAAAGACATAGGACTTTTATTTAAATTTGTTAAACGAGGTAAAACACCAGTCACAAATGACTAATTTCCATCTCAGTCTGAGAAAAAGATTAAAGGCTTGATAGTTACAGAGATATTCTGAAAGGTAAAGTATATATAATTACACAATTGTTGAAAATATACAGGAAATATATACAGTAATAAGATATAAGCATACCATATATTTATAGACATATATACAGTTTATGTCGAGTCTGAGATAGGTGAGCAGGTTTATAAAACATGCACTGCACTGTATATATAAATCAATACATCTTTTAATAGAGAGTTAAATAGATGGCCCAAATTGCTTATAAAGTTCTTTGGATTCTAGATCTTATTTTATCAGTAGATTGGTATGACAAGAGTTGTAATTACAGAGGGGTTAAAGCAGAAAGAATAGGGAAGGAGTCAGTAAGTGATAGTTTATGGTGTGATTAGGTTATGTGACTTCACTTGATATATTTCACTGGCATTTTACCACTTTTAAGAGGTGTATTTTTAGCTGAGAACATAATTTTAGGTAAGACAATATGTCTGAGTTTGGTATGGCTCCCATTTTTTGGGACCTAGTACAAAAAAACAGTAATTAATTCACTGGAGTTTAGTTTGAGGGGCCTGTAATGAGGATGCAGACTGGATAAGCTTTCTAAGGTTGTAGGCTGGCGAGTCTCATTAGTCTGGAAGCTAATGGAGAGAAAGTTTGCTTTAGTATTAGTTTAAATAGATGTGATCCAGCAAGGAGGCCTACACTTGACAGTTAGCCATTGTGATTTTTGCAGTGTTCTGCAATGGTGTTCTTTTTTAGAGTGTGAGATGAACCCCCATGCTTTATTGTTCAGTGTTTGAATTACACCATGATTTTATTTTGAGGCATATTCTATTAAGGGGAGGCCTTATCTAGTTGGGATAGCAAAATGCCTTTTCCGAAAGCAGTTATGGAGTGTTCTGCAAGGAAGGGTGAGATTTTGTACTCCAAAGTAATTGACTTATTTTCGTTCTTGTATAAAATGTAGAGAGAAGCTGAGAAAAGATATGGCCAGAGTCCCAGGTATTTAAATGTGTTTAAGTGTTTTTTTTTTTTTATAGTGGCATTATTGTGGCCAGTGATTTGAAGTGTGGGGCATCTTTGCTTAGTTTCCATTTTATCCCAAACAACACATGTTATTGTTTTGGATAAAATGAGTGTAACCTTAATGTTACTGATCCAGTGAATCAGGTGGAGGAAGTCATACTGATGTTGGTTTTGTAAAGTTGTGAGAGATTTATTTGAGTGATATAGTGCAATGTCATTATCTTTATCAAAGAAAGAGTGGGAGGTTAAGGAAGATCCACAGACAGCTTGGTGATGAGAAAAGAGGAGCAGGAACATGAATAGACCCTTGTTGGACATCATACTTCAAACTGGATATTGGAGAGAGAAAGAGAGACAGAGAGAGAGAGAATCATTTTAACATGGAAGTGTCTACTAGAGGCAGCTTTTGAATCAAGGGAGAGCATTTGGCCTAATACTAATATTAAGTATGGTGCAGAAGTAGATTGCGATCTGTTAGATTAATCACTTTGTCAGGTTGATAAAGATGGCACCTCTTAGTTGTTCTTTATTCCATCCCTATTAGCATATCAGTTAGGGTTGAGGTGCAATGGTCAAACTAATATCTCTGCTGTTTGTTAGACAGGAGGTTATATTCAGATAAGCATTTTGTTAAAAGGATGTGAACAATTAGGATGTTTTCTAGGGTGTGAAGGATATAGATCAGACAGCAAAGTGAGAATTTTTGGGGGTTGGATTGTTTGGGGATTGCTTTTACTAAAGGAAATTTCCATATGTCTGGCATGGTGTTATGTCAGTTGATGTTAACATTTAGCAGTGATGACTGCATGAAGGGTTTAGACCCTAGAAATTAGACCCTCACTTCAGTGAATGAAGAATCCTATCACCAAATAAAACTTAACATATGAAGAATCCCCATCATCTCAAATATTTTGTATTAAATGGGAATATCTAAATTATGGAACTCACTCCCACGTCATAGTAGATCTGGATCTAACATGAAGCATACCTCTCCTCTGTACAGATTTTCACAGAATGTCCAGATTTTTTGCTCATATTTTGATCCATTTTTAATACAGTTGTGGTTTTCTGACAAATTAGTGGCAAATCATTAAAGACTGTAGTTAGAAAATAATGACAGACATTTGAGTTTTAGACTTTATACCCTTCAGAAAAAAATCATGCTAATACAAACCTGACATAAGTTTATAAGAGCAATATTTAAAAAGTGTCCCTATTTTTGGGCCTTTGTACCACTTTTATTTATGGCTTTGTCCATATTTCTTGCTGTAAGAGTTTGAGAGGTATGACAAGGATTAATTTCTAACACTAATAAAAAAAAAGCATATAACCAGTTTTTTTGGATCTGTTCAAATTATAACCATTGACCTTTGCAAGTTAAACTTATTTAAATATATATTTGCATACAATTATCATCATCAGTCCCCTTTTCCCCATTTTTCTACACGGTTCAGGTTGTTTTGTTATCTTTCTCCACCTATCACAATTCAGTGCCATTCTCCTACCTTCTTAGAGTATTATCAAAATGTCACAGTTCTACTTATACATAATCCAACAATCTTTTTTTTTTGGACATACTCATTTCCTCTTGTTTTCTTCTAATCTCTCACAAATCCTTGTCCCAAATCACGTTCTGCTTCCTGCACATATACCCAAACCACTATAGTCTGTTCTCTTTGAGATTCTCCACAACTTGAGCTTCTCTGGCTTTCTGCTCAGATGTGACCATTTCTTCACCTGTCTCACAGGCTGCATCCAAACACCATCTCAGCCACTTCATCTCCATCACCTCTAGCTTCCTCAACTCCTCCAACTTCACTGGCCAGGTTTCTGTATCATACAGAAGTACTGGAAGCATAACTATTTTGTACCTCTTCTTTGGCATTCTTCTGTCACACCCTACCCCTGAGACCCTGTACCAGTTGGCTGCAGCCCCATCAATTCCAGCTTTGACCTCTTCATTCAGATTTCCATTTATCTCAACCATCCATTCCAGGTACTTGAAGTTGTTAACCTGCTCTGTTTGTTTTCCATCTATCTTAGTTTTCAACTTCTTCCAATTTCCTCCTATGGCAACTGTTTTGGTTGTTCTCATTTTCATCCCATGTCCTTCAGGTTTGCATTCCATTGCTCATTTGCTGAAGTTCCTGTTGAAAATCTCTTTGCAGCACCACATTAACTGCATACAGTAGCTTTGTTGATCTCTCCCCTCCAACCTGTTTGCTGATGTAGCTCAAAGTTATTAGCAGTGATCTCAGAGCTGAACCCTGACCCACATCTACTCTCACTGGAAACTCCTCTGTGAATAAGAACACTGTGCTTGTGTCACTGGGTCCTTCTACATAGTCTGCACAAATTCTAACAGTGTTTTGGGGACTTTGAAGTATCACAGAACTGCCCAAATCATCTTTCTTGGAACCTTGTCATATGCTTTCTCCAAACCTGAGAATGCCCATTTGGACTTTTTTCCTCAACTGTAGCTTCTTCTTCGCTATCTGTCTCATTGCAAACATCAGGTTAATTGTCCTGATCTGGATCCAAACACTCATCTCACATCTTATTTTCTATTATTCTGCATAATTCATTTATGAATCATCCTCTCCAGCATTTTCATGCAGTGTGCCAGACGTTTGATGCTTCTATACTGCCCACAGTTGTGAATGTCCCCTTTGTTCTTATACATAGGCACTAGGATGCATATTCCTCAGTCATCTGGAATACAGGTTTCTCTCAATACAACTATGAGTACCCTTATGACCCATTTACATCTTAAGCCACCCAGCACATTGATCATATTTGCCATGACCTCATTTGATCCTGCTGCTCTCCCAGATTTCCCTTAGTGCTTTTCTTACTTCTCAGGTCAGCTCTTTTTCCTCTTTCATTTTAGGCCATATCTAGGGCACTGTTATCTTCATTCAGAAGCTACTGGAACTGCTCCATCCTTTGATGTCCTGTGAACTGGTGAGCAAGTTGTGGATGGCATCCCTTTTGAATGGGTTTTGAGGACTACCTTTATGTCTTTGTTTTGCAGCACTATACAGTTTCAGTCACTTTCCAGAAGCTGGCACAGGCTCTGATGCATTGTTCTTTGATTTTATAACTGCCCTATTAGCCTCCTTGTTAACAAACCACTACTTAGCCTAGTCCAGCTTTTGTCTTGCACTTTTTCCTGTGCTTCCTTCTTTTGATAACTTCCTGGTGTCTGCATTTCACTACCAACTTTATGTATCTCATTTTCATGCCTGTCTCTGTCACACATCTGTTCCATACTACTCACACATGCTGTTTTGAGACACTACCATTCTTCTTCATCTCTACTCACTTCATTGTCCTCCTGAGATGCTCCAGTCCCTAATATTTCCTCAAATTTACTTCATTGAACTTCCAGGTCATCAGCATAATCTATGATAAATTTAAAGCCTTCCATGATCAGTGCTTGCAGCTAAGTTTGCCCACCAGTGGTTTATACTCTAGGCCAGCTGTTTCTCCTGGAATGACTTTGCAATCTCTGCTTTTATTTATTTATTCTATTTCGACATCTGTTAAATGGGTTAGTCAGACTGGGCCCAGAGAGCCCTTTTTCAGTGGAGACCTAAGGAGAAAAACTCCAGGAAAGTAATTAAAACATAAAAAAAAAAAAACTAACAATTCAAGTTGTAAGATACTTAACAGTACACAAACAGAGAGAAATATGCAATATGAATATATACAATGCAAAACTACAGTATTTTGAGAATGCAGTAACAATATGTTTGATAAATTTGGTTAGCATTAAGTTATTTACAAGGAATGTAGCAATGACTAAAATAAAAAAAATCAGAGTAACACTATGGCATACTTCAAAAAAGATGCATTTAATAGCATAGGTACTAACTGCAGATAGAGTAATATATGTAGACAGTTTAGGTAGATAACAGACAGATATGTTAATTGAGAGAAGAAGAAAAATTCATTAGGTAATTTCCATGCATGTTGGAAATGAATATTTATTTATTTTTTTTTTTACCCACTGCCCTTTCGTTACAAGGAGTAAGTCACCTGATTTGCATGTTGACCTTTCTTGTAGGCGTACTGAAAAGTCTCTCTTACTGAACCATGTGTTGGTCACCATTAGCCCATTTGCAAGACAAGTCTAGAATGGTCCTACCTTTATTCCTGTTGCCCATTCATGTGAACTTAGGCAGTTTTTATATTCTGTTCTGTATGTCCCAACATAAGCATTATGTTCCCCCATTATAAACACCAACTCATGTTGTCTAGTGTTATCTAGTAGGTCTTGCAACTGCTGCCTGAATGCACACTTATCCTCACTATCACAGCCCTGCTTTGGAGCATATACTGACATTATGAATACTACCCTAGCTTCAACTGGATTGATGAGTCTATCACTAATCTGAGGACATCCTTAACTGCCTTCTGAAGATTCTTCCTCACTACAGTTTTCACCCGATCTCCCATGGAATTTGCTGGGGTCTATATTAAAAGCATGAAATCTCACAAAGGAAATACAAGTACATTGACACATAAACGTCAAAGTACAACAAGAGTGAAAGACGTAAACAGTGATAATCAGAATGCCGAACGCATTTCCTTGGCCAGCAGGGTGATCGTGGGGAAGAGGAAATATATCCTTTTCCCCAATGTAGTGCAATCTCAGAGTTAGTATATTTAAGTAGGGGGGTGTGGGGGGTGCAGCCGCCACCATGGGGAGTGCAGGGGGGATTACCCCCCTGCAAAAGTGTGTTTATTGAAGTGTGTTTACTTAGGTTTTCCTTACCTGTATGGTGCTGTTCTGTTACGAAATACGTTTGGCGTTCTAATTTTCGCTGATTACGTCTTTCGCTCTTGTTGTTCTTCGACATTTATGTGTCGATGTACTTGTATTCGCGTTTGTGAACTTTCGTGGTTTTGATATAGACCCGTTTGCTGCACTCCCCTTCCACCTTGACTCTCGGGTATACAGGATGTCTTTATCATCAAAACATTCACTTTCAAGCTGCATAATTAGTACTGTGTACAGCAGTCTTTAGTTCATATTTGGCAGTTTTTTTTTTTTTTTACATTGTACATTCAACTTATCCAAAGTAATCCATGCTGAGCAACTGGACACCAGCCAGCCACCCAGCCAGTAGTGCATTGACCCAGAGCTGCTGGGCTTTATGAAAGGCACACACTGGATAATAGATGTACATAGACCTCTCACACTGTTAGCATGGTGCCCTGGAGTAGTTTAGAGTAGGCCGGGTCTTCAACCCACTTATCACTGGCAAATACCCATGCTCATTTTCGGCAGCACTAGTTCGCATGACCAAATTACCTAGAAACAATTTTTACACTATCAAGGGGCTAGTTTTGACATGGTACATAGTCTGTGATCCATGTTCGCCTGTTACAGGACACTGCACACCACAATTAAGGCCTAAAGTGGTTAGTCTACACAACTCTTTCCTCGATAAGCACCAGGATTCCATTCAATTTTGCCTGAGTTAGAAACACTCAGAATGTTATTGGGAGATGAGAGGAACCCAAAAGAGACACAGGGATAACATGCAAACTTCACATGGGAATTGGTCATAGGTCAGGTTCAAACCCTGTACCTTGTGCTCAGAAGGCAAACATTAACTATTGTACAAATTCTGCTTCAGTACACATTATTGCATAGTTTAAAAAAATGTTACTCTTTTACTCTTGTAACATTGTACACTTGATAGTGTGGAGCTATTCTCTTTTGGACTCCTCTGAAATGGGCTCTGTTGAGCTCAGATGGACGATCTCAGAAGTAAGTAAATAAAACTAAAACTGTGTGTAGTGTGATTTGGTTGTTCCATTTTATGGAAACTGTAGAGCTAATTATCTGTTGTCTGAATTACAATTTTATGAGCTCGGGACAGATTTATAAAAGACTGCTGCCAACATTAAGCCCCAACAAGGGTTGCTACCACTGCTGGCAGCGGCCATTTTTGATTCAGGGACAGGCCCACCACAGTGATCCTACATGTTCTGTAGGATCATTGAGGTAGGCAGACTTCTTGGCCAAGCTACATACTAATGAGGCATTCCAAGGGAGTAACATATGAAAATTTGCTATGTGATCTCCCATTGGAGTTGCCTGCAGTAAGGCATTTATACTGTACAAGTTGTCTCGGTTAGCAGACTTAATCAACTCACCTAAAAGATCACTTTCACTCATTGCTTTCACTCTGTGAGTTTGCATTAGAGGTTAAGTGCCAAGATGTTTAGTGGACAGGAAGTGTGTGTGTGTGTGTGTGTGTGTGTGTGTGTGTGTGTGTGTGTGTGTGTGTGTGTGTGTGTGTGTGTGTGTTTGTGTCTCTCTGCTTGGGTAGTCACAGTAAGGGGGTTAGTAAGGGGAATGTTTGATCAGGTAAGGAGGGCTATGTGTGTGTGTGTGTGTGTGTGTGTGTGTGTGTGTGTGTGTGTGTTGCACGCACACGCAAGTACACACAAATGTGCATGTGTGGGGTATAGACTTATGAGCAAATCTGTACTATTGGGGAGCACACTAGACACCAGGGAAACTCTAACACAAAGTTAATAGAAAAACAGCTTTGTAGCATGAAAAGTGTCTAGGCAGGGGAGAACACTGGACACTGGATATTTAAATGATTACCCCAAGGCATGAGAAGAAAAGGGAAAAAGCTTCTAGGCTTGTATCTTCTGCATACAAAATGTCTCATTAGAAGATCTTTAGTCCTCTGTACTACTAGACCCCATGGATACTCCTTAAATATTAGCTTAAGTCACTAAAGCACAATCAAATTAAAGTTGGGGGGGGGGGAGCTCCTTGAACCTTGTACTCTTGGCACAGAAAGCAGCTTGTTAACATTCCAGAGCCTTAGTCCCCCTCTCCTAACTAAGACAGCTTATAACTGCTTTGTATGTTCTGAAATCAAAGTATGAAACTCAATGCCTGGAATTATTGACTGATTGTAATGCTCTGTGAGTTACAAGGGACATAGCAGATATAACAAAGATATACCAAAGTTGAGGAGGTTCTGTAAAATCAGGAATACGTGACATGGATGGAAGGTATCCAAATCATACCTCTCAACTATACAGATTTTCGCAGAATGCTCAGATTTTTGCCTCATATTTTTGGCCCATTCCTCATAAAATTTGAGGTTTTCCAGCAAATCATGGAGGATTGAAGTCACTAAATAATGGCATACATTTGAGCTTCAAACTTTACAGTATATCCATAAGAAAATGTATGCTAACACACCTTTTATTGTAGCAACTCTATAAGTTTATAAGAGCAATATTTAAAATGTGTCCCTATTTTTAGGCCTTTGTCCCACCATTATTTTTGGCATGTCCAGATTTCTTGTGCTAAGAGATTGAGAGATATGATCCACATGTGTTACGGGGAGGGATGCCATACCCGTAAATGGCCATACTGAATATTTCTAGACAAAAGTCAGGAAGAACACTAAATAACACCAGGGAGAATTGTTAAATATTACATTGAGTCAGTTAATACAGCATCAGGTTAGCATCATAATGCAGATTCTGAACTGCAAGAATAATTAAATTTGAATGTTTGGCATTATTAATTGATTCTCTTTCATGATTTAGAAGAGCAAGGGAAAATATGAGGGTAAATCAGGGACATTCTGTCAACTCTGGGACTGGTAAGTGGTATGTCTGAGATTTGTGTGTGCATGTGTGTTTAAATGTGTGTGTGGGAGAATGACTAGGGGGAGTGCCTGTGTCAATGCAATGCACGGATTGCCAGAGGTGCTTGCCATAAGAAAGTGCTGATAAGCACTAGTGATAACACCACACAATTCAAAGACATTCAAGTTAGCCAATATTCTGATTTTTACTCATTGTTGCAAAAATGTCTTTGAATCACGTTTTCCACAACTGCAGAAACAACCCCTTTTGGTTATAGCCCTTAATGCTTGTGATGGCATTTTCTGAATCTAAGGGTGCATTTTGTTGAACTTTCCTAACCAATGAATTACCATTTGTTGGTAACTTTGGAATACCTTCTGGTATATACTTATACACATATAATGACAGACCTCTAATTCTACAAACTGGAGTTTTCCCCTTAAATGTTTATAAAACTTTGGTCTACAAAAGTATCAGGTATCTGTTAGTACAGCAGTCAAGAGCCATGTTAACCAGGGCAGGTGTTAGCATTTTGGGGGCCCCCAGCAAATATCAAGTTTGGGGGCCCCCAGGCACTTCCACCAAAGTATCACCCTGTCACTGCCAACCCCCAAATGCAGCCTTTTTGTTCATGCTGCAAACTTTTAGGAGTAGTATGTACAGACTAACCTGTAGCTACAAAGCTCTTACAGTACAACAGACCTATGCACCACACTATGTTTACCCATCTCACAGAGGAACATTCACAGTTACTGGCATTTTAATTACAACGATAATACATAATAGCAACTCTATGTATAGGTCTGGACTTAGGTGAAATGCTGTCTATATGCTCCAAAGTGCATTTTATTTATTTATTTTTTCTTTACATAATCTTTTCATCCAATGACGGCTTGAACAAAAATTATGATTAAGGAAAGAAATTTGGTGTTGCTGTTCAGCTTAAGTTTTCTTTGAATCATTTCAGCACACCTTTCCTGACCAAGACAACACAATAATAATCATTTAGGAAACAACTCAGATAAGCCAGGGCCGAAGAAGCCATAGGGTTACACGTGTTCTGGGATGCATTTTAGAGCATTTTCCCAACCTTTTAGTCCATGGTGTCCTAAACAAACATGAGTAAGAAAAGAATTTCAGTCTTCTTTTTCTTTTAAGGAACACAAAAGTTGTGCCCAAGGCTTAATATTCAAAGTAGCTCACAACAAACTAACAAGCCATTTGTTGTCTGGATAAATAGATCCAATCTGCGAAATACAGCCTGCCTCCCTACCCCCCTCTCCCAAACAGTCACTGCCTATGCATCCCTGTGGTGTTAGACTGGGATGAAAGCAGAGGTTAAAATTGCCAGTCATGTGTTTCAAGTGAGTGCTGACGTACATATACATATCATGCCTCCTCACTCCTCAATCCAAACTGTCAAAGGCAGCTACCTATATACATGCCTGAAGTGTGATTGTGAGGAAAGTAAAAAGAATAATGATTACAGTAATGTGTTCAGCTTTGTTGCTCCTAGACAGTACACACTGCCCCTACACAAGCTATAGTAACCTTCTTTGTACACTTCTGTGGTATGTGAAAAAAGTAATACAAACAATGATCACACTGCCCTCAGCCCAAACAAAAGCTGTAATGACCTCATGGCACACCTCTATGGTTAGACTGTAATGAAAATTAAAGAAGTATCCCCCCATAACCTACTGCAGCTTTCTGTACACACACATCTGAGCAGGGCTGGTTTTGGAATGGGTGCAGTTGAGAGCAGAGGTGATTATCAGCTTTATCCTAACAGAGTCAGCCCTGTTCAGGTTAAAGAGGGCAATCAGAAAATTAATAATTTTTTTTCTCAGTTTTTCCCCAACCAGCAACAGCTTTTTTGGGGACCTCACACAGACAAGGATGATTAAGGGAGCCCCCTGTATCAATTTATACAGTCTGGGGAGTGGGGACCACCAGAGTCCTTGAAGACTGAAGTGTCTGAATGTTCCGTGATATATTTTATGCATTACTTTTGAAATATAATTACTTGTTAGCTTCAGTTTTATTGATACCCAGGAGAATAATGTATGCATCCTGGCATTATTAGGTGTATGCAGAGATAAAAATCAGTGATATTTTGATATTTTTTACTAACACACACACACACACACACACACACACACACACACACACACACACACACACACACACACACACACACACACACACACACACACACACACACACACACACACACACACACACACACACGCACACACGCACACACATGCATGCACACACACACACACACACACACACACACACACACACACACACACACACACACACACACACACACACACCATAGCAATACTAGTTTTGTACTTATTTCAGCAAATAGCAATACATTGTGCAACGCTGGTACTGCCACACCAGATCAGCGTATGCTGTTTAGCAGTCATCAAAAGTAGTAGGGGTAAGTCACTTTTATTTACCTCAGTGAGGAGTAATGCATACCTGTCACTGTCTCTGATTTTACAGACCTTCCCTGATTTTGTTCATAATTTTGCCCTGTCCTTCATAACAATTATGATTTGCTAATGAGTCATTCAGGAATATAGAAAGTTAATAATTCCAGCCATCAAAGGTTTATACCTCTTATTGTCCAAAAAATTTATGTTGATGCAAAAGGTGCTATTCTATTAACTTTTTTTAAAGAGAATTAGAGTAATATTTAGAACGTGTTCCTGATTTTGAGCCTTTATTCGCTATTATTTTTTGGAATTGTGCTGAATTTTTCTGCAAAGAAGTTGAGAATTGTAGTATTTGGTGTTCTACCAGTGTTTATAAAACTCCCTGAAAGAAAAAAAAAAACATCCCTGAAGGTCGGACGCATCAGCTTTTCTTAAAATACAAGGTTTGCACTCAAATCAGGCACTCCAACCTGATGATCTCTCTACTGCTTACCTTGCATATTTTCATAATCAGGAAATTAATACATTTTTCGTATCAATCAGCTGCTTTTTTTGGGGTCCCCACACAGTCAAGGATGATTAAGCAGCCACAGGTATTGCAGGTATCTAAAGCTGGCTGTATTGTTGGTTTTACTGGAGAGAATGTTCACCAAGCAGAGTTTAACTAAGCCAGAGGGACTATGTCAGTGGTAAAATATTTAATGGGATTGTGAAACTTATTAATTGATAAAACATTGTTGCTATAACCAGAGATATATTTGAATTTTAAAGGAGATATAAATAAAAGTTATTACCTACCTGATTTATTAAGCATACAAGATTGATGTACTAGCTTTCGTTGGTTTGATAGACATGTTACAAAATATCAAGATAAGACAATGTGCTGTGGTTGGGGCCTCCACAAGAACAAGGGGCTCCCAGCAACTGCAGGGTTCGCTGGTGCCTAAAGCCGGCTATGATGTTAACTCTTAATATTTTGTAAGATTCCATCTGTCTCTCGTGGTTTATGGATTTGTTAGTATAGTATTTATACACTCCACGTGAAGTAACATTCATGTTGCTAGTCTGAGTCCAAAACATGACCTTCACTGATTAGAGAAGTAAAGGTCAAAACTGACAACAAAACAAAAAAAATACTGCAGACTTCAACCCCCTTCCTAAAGAGTACTACCATACCCTTACCTGATATTTTAGATTTATATCCTTGTTTGGTTATGCTAATCAGAAAATCCTATTTTTGTTACACCGTAATGTGTTACTTTTTCAGATATGCTTGAGCTATCTTTAAACACTGGCCTAAAACATAAAGGAAACACACTCAATCTTACAATTGGTCACCATTTTTTGGGGAAATGCCTGAGGACACAAAAAAACATGGAAGAGTAACAGCTGTGACAAAACACCACACAGAGCCTCAGAGTTCAGATGTCATGCATCACTCGCACCATTTATGGGGGAAGGATAAACTGAAGAGTGATGGAAAATTTGCCTTCTAGCTGAGTCAAGTCTGAAATGAAGGTGAGACCTTCATGACCCCAGGACTTGGCAGAACATGACATTCATTGTGAGGCTCTGTGGCAATGAATACAAAATATTTAAACTGGAACAATATTTCCTTTTGTTTGCCTACACAGAATCTTATACTCAGTCTAATTGTTCTTGTTTTTTTTCTGTTTACTAGAAGTACATTTCATGACTATAATTTTGTTTATTAAATTTGAAATTTTATTGGGAATCTGTGCTCTCTGCCCTTGTTTCTTCTTGTATTAGTCATGATTATTGATGCTATGCTTTGTATTTTGACCTTCTCTGTAACTTATTTAAAAACAATCCATTTTAATTTCATTGCAGGATATGTAAGACATGGAATATATATCCAGCTAAAGCAGCTTGCAAATTTCCAGTCAAACCATTTTAAGAGTCTCCTCTGTATTCTCAGAACTTATATTATTTTTGTTTACAAAGTTTGCTTTAAATTTTCCCACTGTAGCCATCACTGCCAACTTTTTGAGGTACTTTTTAAAATTTCTGATTCCCAGGTCTAATTTTAATTCATAGCTGCAATTATTTATTCATCAGTTAGAACACATAAATTAAGTTACTATATCGTAAAAAAAAGAATATACTCCTACCTGAATACTTAGCTAGCAGACTACTATTGTGTAAACAGGAATGCATCATCATAAATCATAAATAATCATGCTGTGGAATAGACTTCCCGTACATGTCAAGCAGAGCACCTCACTGGCTCTCTTCAAGAAAAATCTTGATAAGTGGATGAGAAATAGAAAATTCAGCTCAGGGATCACTCCAGTGACTCTACTCAACAGAGGCATTGGGAACTAAGGTCGGGTGGCACGATGCCAGGGTAATCCTATGGGCTAGGCTTGTAAAGGCTCCGGGGCCATTAGCCTAGGACACACCTATGAACCTATGAACCTATAAACAAAACATCTACACTAACTACCAGTGTGGTGTAATACTACTTCAACACCATTTTTTAAGGAATCTAAGGTATCAGTTGGACTATGAAAGTACAAGTTCAGAATAGAAGCCTAGCAGAAGGCATGAAAGTGCGGTAACTTAACAACATAAAGAACAGCAATTCAACTGGACTGGAAAAAACTTTAAAGATGTGCATCTGACTAAATAGCCAGAACCTTGAATGCAAAGCTGGGCATACTATATTCAAAAGGACAAATGCAGCTTGAGATATCTGAAAAGCTAAAAAGTATTCAGAAAACCATGTTTATGAAAATGCAGAATGCCTCATCTTATGATTAATTACAGTTGATTATCCAAAGGACATTCTAAGGAGCAATACTGGCCATAAAATTGAAAGGTAAAAGAAAAAAATGCATATCCAGATGCTGGTCTAAAAAAAGAGGGGTGCACTGCAATCTCAACATACTGTACAGTGCAGTGTATGTTTAAATAATCCCACAAGGCTAAATGTGCATGTCAGGTATCATGAAAAATGGGCTTGCTGTTCATTTGCTGCAATAAGAGTAAAGCATATGGCTGCTAACTCATGGGTTCCTGAATGCTCCATCAAGCAGGTAAGAATACAAAGCAAATCTGGCTCAATTAACTGAAAAGTGACTGTGGTGCCAAGCAGGATCTTAACATTTGCCACAGAATTTACTCCAGATCTAGGTCAGTTTGTTACTCTTAATAACAGGAAAGCAAGATTGCCTGCTTTGATTTCAGAAATGAAATTATCTGAATTTTAAAATCAAAATGTAAAAAGAAATGTAAAATATTTTCATTAGACAATGTGGAGAATTTGAAGTGAGCTTACCTCACACCTTTTTCTTATTTATTTTTGTTCATATATTTACAGACACACACACACACACACACACACACACACACACACACACACACACACACACACACACACACACACACATTAAATATCTTGTTAAATGGTTAAGTAAACTGGTCCATGGACACTTTACAGCCATAACCCAGGCCCCAGTGGCAAAAAAAAAATACACTTAATAATACAAATAAAAAATATGCCATTAAGGCATTGGACAATGATTGCATATACAATACATAAGTGAGACATGTGAGTGCATAAGCAAAATGTTAAACATTTACTGAATGCATACATTATTGAAGCTTAAATTTACAAAGTAACCTTCATTACAAATACAGAATTGTATATAGGCATATTGTACAGGTCACATTGCTGTAAGGTGTTACTATAATGTAATGGACTAGGAAACATCATGTAAATGTTACATGGCTGCACAAAAAAACAATCCTCATTCATATCCTCATAAACAAATTTTGCCAAGTCTGCAGAATGTACACATATTCTACACACACAGTTTCTCTATAATCTCTGCTGCATGCACTTGTGTTAAAATTTCATCAAGTAGGTCAGTGCTGTGATATAGAAGGGTAAAGCCATATCTATGTCCCAGGCAACACAGGATAATTATTGGCTAGAGAATATGAGGCATTGGTAGGGAAGGTTGTCATGCCCCTCAGGGGGTTGGGGGAGTTTGTCTAGGCCTTCTGTGTGGGGAGACATAGTCTGTAGAAGGGAGTAGCCCTTGGATGTAACAGGTAAATGCAGAGGAGGGAGGATGGTAGGTCATAAATGAAAAAGAATTCTAAGGTGGAAACAGTCATTGGCATAAACCCCCCTTTAAGTTCCTTGCCAGCCCTAGTGTTAGAAAGAAGTCCAAGGCAGTAGGAGAGGCTGGTAGACCCAGTAATAATCAGGGACAATGGCTAGTTAAAAAGGAAGCAGAAGGGGAGCAAAAAATATTCCACCCAAGTACTAAATGTACAACATTTTCAAAGAAATAATTGCTTTCAGCCTTTTCATTATTATATATATCCTTTTAGTCTGTCTTCTGAAATTTTAATTTGTTCAAGGCCAACTCCTCATTTTTATTATTAACACATGTACAGCAATTCTTAAATTTCTGGTTCATAAACTCTAATAAACATTTCCCCATTATTTCCTTTATATTTCTTTTTAGCTCTTTGTTTCCTCATTTAAAATTGTCCTTTTCTTCATGATTGCTTTCCTATTTTACTTTTACTTTTTATTTCCTTTATCTTGACCTCTAATATGAAACTTCTAAATTCTCCTAACTGGCATCCTCTATTTTCTGTTTTTCTTTTTGTAAAACTTTTTCTCAGCCTTTTCCATAAACTTTCAACAACTTTTTTCAAGGTCTATTCCCTAAAATTTCTTTCCTTTCTTTCATTATCTTATTTATTTCAGCTGTTCAATAACTTTTACAATATTCTATTTTTCTATTACTTGTAATTAATTTTTCATAAATTAACCTGTTCATTGTATATAGCTCTTCCGGTTGCCTTATTAAATCTTCAGATAGCAGCTGTCAGTCACTCATTTTTTGAACATTTTGACTATTTTTTTTCTTTTTCTATATTTCTATAGTTCTAGATAAATTTTAAATCCACCTGCTCATTCTCATTTGCATTATGATTTACATAGAGTTCAGAAAACATATCTCAGAACATAGTCTGATGTGCAGATCATATTTATATTTCAGAATATAACGTGGTACCCAGATCATAATGAACATTAGAAAAATAAGTGTATACATACAGTAAATCATAGTGTTATACATATTACATTTTGTACTGATGACATTACATAGCCTATAATGAAAATTGGGAATAGGTCTCAAACAGGTAGAGAGGCAGTGTAGAGTGGAGAAACTGGTGTTAAAGAGGAGGCACAATGAAGTGAGGTGGGAAATGAGGGAGATACTTTGCGCAAGTTTACACAAGGGGGAAGTTTTGGGGTTTGTGACAGAACGGGAGTTGGGACGGAAGGGAGAGGTTGGGGGTATAGGATGAGATGTATGTAGTTAATAGATGTTAGAGTTTATTATGCTAATCATATGTTAAAAAGTTATCAGACGAGGGTATTGTAGTTAAAGTGTAATAGGGTGGACAGAGTTTTAATCAGCGCCTGACAAGGGCAGAGCCAGTGTCTGGTTAGATTGTTGTTTGGGGGGGGGGGTTGAAGTGAGTGAGATTAGTTGTGGAAATAATAATTTGTAGGATGATGTTCTAGATTTTAGAGATATAGTTGGAATGCAGAGAATCTCCAGCATTATTACTAGACTGGAGAGATTTGTATTAAGGATTTATTTGTGGAATGAAAAACACGAGAGTTGGTGTAAGGTTGGATCAGCTGTTGGAGATCTGGTGAACTTTCTGAATGATGTATCAGTTTGTGTGCAATGTTGAAATGAGTGAAAGTTAAATAGTGGAGTAATTCTAACCAGTTAAGTTGTTTTAAGGCCAGGCAGTGGTGGGTCCTATGGGGGGAGTTGGCAGCAAATTTTGCTATTTTATTGTAGCAGTTTTCAATTCTTGCTAGATCTGTTTTATTTAAGTTGGAGAAAATAGGGGAAGCATGTATTAGAGTAGAACTCACATGAGTTCTGGCAATAGCCTGTCTTGTGTTGTCAGTTAGAAATGGTTTGATTCTGTAAAGTGAGCCTAACAATACGTGTCTTTTTGGTTATCTGAGCTAGGCATATGTCAAATTTCATTTTTTGTCTTTGATGACTCTGTAGCTATTGTGGAGTTGTTGGAGGAATATACTTGGAACAATGATGAGGAGTCAAGGGGTTTGCCAGGAGAAAAGAATATTATTTTTGTTTTACTTGGGTTAAATATTAGTTGAGAATCTGTTAACCAAAATTCAATAGCAGTAAAGGACTGTTGTGTGGCTACTTTGAGTTCTTGTAGTGTGGGAGCTGCAAAGATTAGTGTGGAGACATCAGCATACTGAGTAATTGAGGCAAGATGTGCAGCAGTGTGAAGTTTATTTGTAAAAATAATGAAAAGCAGAGGTCCAGGGACTGAACCCTGTGGTTCCCCCATGATGACAGGATGGAGGGGTGACAGATCCTGCTGCCATATAACAGCCTGCTGATGACTAGTTAGGTAGCTGTGAAATCAGGCAAGTGATGAGTGACTGTGTTTGTATGTGGATAGTTCTGTGAGGAGTTTGTGATGAAACATGGTATTGAAAGCTTTTGACAGTTCTAAGAAGATGGAATAAACAAGTTTGCCTTCATTTCTGAACAGATTTGTTGTTTTAGTATAGCTTAGGAGAGCTTTTTGTGATGCTGTAATTTCAGTGAAAGCTATGTTGTGTGTTAGATAGAAGATTATGTAAAAGAAGGTAGTCCATTAGCTGGGTATGTATACATTTTTCTAGGACTTTGGAGAGTGGTGACAAGATAACTATGGGTCGATAGTTGGAAAGCTCTGTAGAGTTCCCTCCTTTATGCAGTGAGATGCTGTGAGCTATTTTTCCAGAGTGCTGATATGCAGTTTTCAGTTACTGAGCGATTCATGAGGATGGATATAGGATAGACAATGGCATTAGTGGCTAGTTTAAGGAATTTGGTAGGTAGTTTATCAGCAGCAAGGGTTGTTGTTTTACGTTTACTAACTATTTTGTTAGTTATATTGATTTGGATGGGTTTGAAGGAGAATAAGTTCTTGGTTTCATTGGATGGGAGTGGGATAGTTGGAGGGATATTGTTAAGGTTATTAGTTAATGAGAGGATAGAGTTTATAAAGAAAGTGTTAAACTGTGAGGCAATGCTATCATTGTTGTTGGAGACAAACAACAGTGGGTGTTGTTTGTTGGCCAGGCTGGAGGTTTTTTTTAATGGAGGAAAACGTTTTGTGTTATTTTTTTTTTTTTGTGAGTCAGTAAAGTAGTTTTTTGTCTAATTTGATATGTGTTTTTGCTTTATTTCTAAGCTGTCAGTATTTGACTAGCTGATCTTGGGTTTTGTTAGTGTGCCAGTGTGACCAGACTTTGTCTCTTAATTTAAGTAGGTGTCTTGTGTTTTTAGTTAGCTATGGTGCATAGTTAGATTTCACACTTATGGGTCATAAGGGTGCTAATTTAACAATATCAAGGAAAGTGGAATTAAAATAGTCTACAGCTTTGTCTAAGGGTAATGTTTTATGCAGGGTCCAGTTACACTTATATAGGATAGTGAGAAAGGATTGCACATTAAAGTGTTTCTTGTTGTGGATTTGCTGGTAGGTTTTGTTTCTTATTAAGTGAAGATGTTGTCTATAAAGATATGTTGGGTGGTTGTCACTAAGGCTATCAGGGAGACAGCATGACTAGAAAGAGGGAGAGGTTTTGTTTATTAAGATCCAATTAAGGAGAGATTGTTTTTGGAGGTCTTGTCAATTCTGGTTGTTGATTGAATGACCTAGGTAAAGTTATACAAGTTAATGAAGTTAGTGGGGTTGTCAGAGTTACATGCAGATCAATCAGTGTTAAAGTCTCCCATTACTATTTTTTCTTGTGAAAAGATTAAGGATAGGTAGTGGAAAATGTCTTCAATTAGAATAAGGCTATTACCTGGAGGGATGTATATACCTATTATGGTAATGAATTTCTTGGTGTTTAGTTTGAGTTTGGTGATTACTATTTCAGCCTTGTGGAAATTCTGGGGGGTTTTGGTTCTATAAGTTCTAATTTTAGATTGTTTTTGTAGATTATGGCTACACCTCCTCCACATTTACTTTTTCTATCAAGCCTGTGCACGTTATAGCCAGGTGGAAGCATTTCATTGCTCTTTATTTGAGGCTTGAGCCAGGTTTTGGTTACAGTTATGATGTCAGGGGAGTATTGTAAAAGGCTAGCATGTAGTTCATGTGTCTTATCGACTATACTTCTTACATTCATCTTAAGGATTAGTAAGTTGGCATTTGTGGGGGATATGTTTAGTGCTCTGATGGGTAGAGGGTTGGGGAATTTGTGGTATGTTGCTGAGCAGTGTTGGGGCTGGGGTTGGAGTGTATGTTTCAGCTAAGTTTGAGGAAAGATACTAACTGTATGAGTGAGTTTCAGAGTTTTGTAGACAGTTTGTTGTATTTTGAGAGAGATGTCAGTTGTGGAGTATGTAGTATAATACCTGTATGTAAATTGTTGTATGTAGGTAGTATTAAAGAAGTCTGGTACTATCAAATTGTTTGTGGGTGTTATTTTTAGTGTGAGTGGAGGAGGAATGTTGTGAGGAGAGTAACTGTTGGATAGCTGATTGTGATAAGAAGTTAGATGAGAGGCTAGTGAGAGGAGTAGGAGTGCAATTGTGTTTAAAAGAATCATTTTTAGATGTATGGAATATTGGGTAGTTAGTGTTAAATATTATATTTTCTGGTGGGAAGAATGAGGTGTGGAGGAATTTGGAGTGGTAATAGGTAATGTAGTAGTTAATTGTACAGAGTTGTAGGTAGTATTAGTAGATTAATTGGGAATGGTGAGAAGGAAAGTGGGGGAAGGTAGTGGAGAATGGATGAATAAGTATGGGTGGAGTTAGTTTGGGTATGGAATATGTTGGAGTAGTTATGATTGGATGATTTGGAGTGGTGACAGTGGTTAGTTTGGGTTAAATCTAGATGAATTGGGGGTTAATAGGAATTAGGGGTAGGGTAGGGGAGCAGAGTGAGCCCAATAGTAGCGACAATGAATGGAGAGCCAGGCCAATGATGTCTCACCCACCAGAACAAATCAGTGGAGCAAGGTCAGTGTTCATCTAACAGTATGGAAATTACATTCAATAAATTTGATTTTTTTTAACTTATCGGTTTTCTATTTTCTTTTAAACAGAAAATAAACTTAATATCAGCCAGGAGACTTTTAGAAGGGAGGAGGAGGTAAAACCATCAGGAGATGTGGGTGGGGGAAACTGGAGGTAATAGTCCATACTAGGTGTGCACACTATAGAAATTCCATTTAAAGTACTCAGTACATATAGTAATAATTAGGTATAAGAAGATCTGAGTTAAGAATTAGAGGCCAGAAATATATACAATGCAACTTAGATTATTTAGTGTGCCTGTGAGTTCCATAGTAGTGGTTAAGCAGCAGTATGTTTGGATTTCTGGAGCTGAAAGGGAAGCCAAATGCAAATGGAATGGCTAGCTATGGTAGAAAAAGGATAGAATAAAGAGAATAGGTAGTAGTTAGGAGAGGAAGTAAAGAACTGAATGCAACACAGGTTGTGGGACAGCATATCAGAAAATAAGCTTTCAAGTAAATGTCTTACAAGTTAGATTACAATATGCACAGATGATATGTAAAACTGTTCAAATTACTGTGCACTTCACAGGAGCATTTTGCCCATAGTATAGTCCAAATTCTGAGTATTGAACCCAAAGCAGTTAGTTCAGTTACTATGTATTTCATCAGAATGAGTTTATCAATAGTACATTTAAAGCAGAGCACGAAAAGCTTATAACATTAATATGTTTTATGATATAATGAATTCTGAGCTGAGGAGTTATACCATTCAAGAATGACCATAAATCCAAGCACAAATGTAGCAGAGACATGTGAGAGCTATCAACAGATTCTGCAATAAGCCGTGGTCACAGTAATCCAACTAACAATTAATACATTTACAAGACCAGCCTTATTAGAGTAATAACTTCACTATTTCAAAGAGTTTCAGTCTATCATTTACATAAAAATCACTTATCCTGAATCAACAGTGCTGCTGGGGCACAAGTATAGGCGGAATCAACATTTATCTAGAATCATGAAAACAATGAAAATATATGCAATTTAACAAGATACTTAAAAAATGCAAGGCATTTAATAAAGCTATCAGAAAATCTTAAAATGTCAACACTGAGACCTAAGAACACAGCAACATATTCCAGTCTACACAAAGCTCAGCTGATAGTTCCTTAACCTTTGCTTTTAAATTTCAAAGATCTCTCAGTCAGCTATTTTTAACCAAAAAAGTCTAGTTTTCTTTAAAATCTTCTTAACAGCTAAAAAACACCTTTGGAAAAATGCAAAAATGTGTAAGCCAGAAAAGGTTTACACACTAATTCAATAAAAGTAGTTAAATTGAGAAAAGGAAAAATAAAAAAACTCAGATTTTATTGATTTATTTATTGACATTTGTTGACCGGGAAAGTCCACTGGGTCAGAAACCCATTTTCAGTGGAGGCCCAGGGAGAAAAGATCCACAATTAATACAGTCAAATAAAATGACAACATTTTTAAAAAGTGAAATATGCAAAAGTTAACAAAAATTATAAAAGTAGAATACACAGACATATAAAACTTAACAGTATGTATCAAAACTTATAAAAAACTTAGACAACAGTTGGTAGTATAGAACAAAACTTGAAAACATAGCAGTTCTTACTGCACAGAAAATAGTGGTAATAGAGCTGTGTTGCTGTCAAGGTAGTTATTTTGAACTATGGAATTGGTTTAATATTAAGTAGTGTAGCTTTTATGGTGGCTTGTTTGTGTTGCATTGGCATTACAGGTTATATAGGAAGTATGATTTTAATTGTACTTTGTATGTCTTTATATATTCTATTTGGGTAATATGGGAGGGTAAGCAGTTCCATTGTTTAGCAATGCTATGGGAGAACAAGCATTGTCCAGGTCTTTTATTGCGCTTGGTTACACTTAGTAGCAATTTGTTGGAGGATCTTAGGGTACATGTAGGAATATAAGTTTGTAGTATTGATGAGAGTGCTGGGCAGGTATTTGGTTTATAAATTAGTTTATGGGCTAGCATTAGTTGGGTAAAGCAGAGATAGTTTGGGAAATCCAACCAGTTCAGTTCAGAGATTGCTTGGCAGTGGTGTAAGCGGTTAGGCTTTCAGAGGTGAATTTAGCTATTTTATAGTAGCAAGACTGAAGTTTATTGCTGAGGGATGAGTGAAGGTTACTAAAGATGGCACTACCATAAAGTAGGGCAGGGATGAGTAAGATACTTGCCAGTTTTGTTTTGGTGGGTTTGTCCATGTAGAGTTTGTGACAATAAAGTTTCCAAGTTTAAAGTGTGTTTTCTTTATTGCATTAAGAATGTGTGCTTCAAAGGTGAGTTTGTCGTCAATTGTAATGTCTAGTAGTATGGTAGTTTTTACTATTTCTATTTCAGTTCTGTCTTTAGAGAATATTTTGAAGTCTATTTCTGGCTGTCTTGAACAGAATAATAGAAGTTTTGTTTTTGGCATTTAGTAGCAGTTGTGAATTGTTTAGCCATGATTCAATCTCTGTAAAAGCATTTTGAGTAACTGTGAGTATGTCAGAGAAATTGTTAGAAGTAGAGATTATTGTCGAATCATCTGCATATTGGGTAAATTTACCTAGTTGTGAGACTCTGTGGAGGTTGTTAATAAAGATATTGAAGAGTAGTGGTCCCAGAATGGAACCCTGTGGGACTCCTATGTTGTCTGACAGATAATCAGATTGGATGTCATGCCACTTTACAGATTGTTGTCTATTGTTTAGGTATGATATAAACCAGTTGAGGGATTTGGGGGAGCAGCCAGGTTTTGTTAATTGGATCAGATGTTTAGTATGTGATCCTGTGTCAAAAGCCTTAGATAGATCCAATAGGATTAGTGAAGTGGGGGGTGACCTGTATCTAAGGCTTTGTTGACAGTATTAGTGAATGAGAGCAGGGCTGTAATAGTGCTGTGTTCTGGATGGAAGCCATGCTGAGTGGGAGACAGAAGATCATTATCAATGAGGTATTTGAGTAATTGTGTGTGTGCACACTTCTCAAGGATTTTGGATAATGTGGAAAGTATAGAGATGGGACGATAGTTTGAGAGGTCGTGAGAGCTTCTGCCTTTATGTAGTGGAGTAATAATATATTTTTTCCATAAATATGGTACTTATCCTTTTGCGAGAGAGCGGTTTATGAGAATACTAACTGGATATGCAACTGCATTTGCTGCTAGTTGTAAATATTCTGAGGGAAGGTTGTCCATGGAAAGAGAGTGTGGTTTAAGTTTTTTTAAGAGTTTATATATATGAGAGATGTGGGTACTGGTTGAATAGAAAATGAGTATGTTGCTTGTGGACTGGAATTTTTGTCAGGAATGAGTGGTGCATTGTCATTTTGTATGAGATTATTAGTATTCTGGGCGTATGGGTTTAGGCTTGTTGAGGATTCTTTGACTAATTTTTAAATGGTGGTAATGAAATAGGTATTAAAGGCATGGGAAATTGACTGTGGGGTCTTATTGGATACAGGAGACAGATTTTGTAGAGTGCCAGGATTGAGAAGGGTGGAGACTGACTTCCAGAATTTCTTTGGATTATTTTGAAAGGTTGTTAGGTTAGAGGAGAAATACTTTTTTATCTTGAATTATTAGCTTCTTGGCTCTATTTCTGAGTTGTTTTAAATTAATTTAGTTTTGCTGTGTTCTATCTTTTTGTCAAGTTTTCCATGCTTTATCTCTGTGAAGGAGGCATTGTTTGGTCAGTTTTGTTAGCCATGGGGTGTGATTCATTTTTGTTTGCTTGATACGTATGGGAGCTAAGCTATTAAGAGTATCTAAGAAGAGCTTATTAAAGTAATTAACTGCCTCTTCTAGGGGGAGTGTTTTTAGTGGGAACCAGTTATAGGTTTTTAGAATGATTGAGAATTTATTTTGGTCAAAGTGGGTGAGATTCCTAGATGTTTTATAGGAGTGTGTTTTGAGTATTTGAGGGAGAGTCCTGTGGGTGTATGCTGGGAGGTGGTCACTTAGTATATTGGGTAGGGTGCCAGAGTTTGAGTAATTGTGAGGGTGGGTAACTAACATCCAGTCTAAGATATATTCTGATCCTGTAGATAGGCCATGGGTAGGAGTTTTGATAAGCTGAGTAAAGTTGTGTAAATTTATGCTATTGGCTGGGGAGTTGGAGGCAAGATTTTGCCAATTAATATTTGTATCTCCTAGGATTATAGTTTCATTTGATACATGTAGGTTTATCCATGATAGAAATTCCTCTAAAATGGGAATGTTCTAGCCAGGGGGGATATAGACTACTGCAATAGTTAGGTTTTTCTTGTTGTTAATATGAAGAGATGTTAGGACAAATTCTAAATTTTGAAGGTAGGGACTGGTTTGGGGTAGGAAGTGAGATTCAGGGAGTTTTGATATATTAATGCAACACCGCCACCCTTTCTGTTGAGTCTATCAGAACAAATTATTTTGTAGCCTGGAGGGAGAATTTCATTATCTGAAATATGTGGCTTTAGCCATGTTTCAGTTACTGTGACAATATTTGTGGTGTGGGTAGTAGGCCAGGTATGAAATTTGTTAATTTGTTTACAAATGCTATGAATGTTTATTGTTATAAAGTATAATTGGTGTAGTTTTGGGTTTGAGTTAGATTTCTGGGGATGATTTTGGCCGGGGATGGGGTGGATGTCCCCATATTTAGTAAGTGAGAGGAGAAGGTGAATAATAGTTTGGCCATGATTATTCTTTGTGAGGGGTTTGTTGGGTGAGAGTAAGGGTATGTGTTGAGATTAAATAAAGTGAGATGTTAGATTAACTGTTATTGTTGTCTGATAGTGGTAGGGTGTGAGTGTTGGATGACTGTGGAGATGGGCTTAAGGTGGTGTATATACAGGTGGTATGAAATAGTAGGCCTAGAAGAGCAGTGCAGATGAGAATGAATAAAATGAATTGTATGCGTTGGAGTGTACTACTGAGGGAAGCCATCTTAAGGAAGAGTATGTGAGAGTAGTCTGTAGGGGTGTATTTTATGAGGTAATGGGAGGGTGTTGATGAGGTAATGAATGGAAAGGGTTAGGGAAGTATAAATGTAATGAAAGAGGGACTGGATGAGAATGGGAGTAGGGTAGGGGAGCAGAGTGAGCCTGGAGCAAAGCAGAGGCTGAACGGAGCTGGATGCACTGACCTCGGAAGCCCTAACAGCCCAAGAATCCAGCAAACAACTATCTCCACACAGGTAGGAAGAAGAGCAAAAACACACCTAGGCAGACAGTATGTGTCTTAATGTGGTCAAGAAGGCAAGTGTATGATATGTATATGACATGGCAGAAGGTGGGAAAAAAGCAACTGGAGTTAAAATTGGATAAAATGGATAAAAATGGATAAAATAGTTCTTTAACTGCAATTTGTCAGATAACAGATACAAAAATACCAAATGTCTGAACTGTACAAAGACTAAAATAAAATTGTATTTCATTACATTGAGTTATTACAACCCACATACAATTTTATTTAAGGAAGTCTATGGCAATATCTATCTACCGATCTTATATATATATATATATATGTATATATATATATATATATATATATATATATATATATATATATATATATATATATATATATACACACACACACACACACACACACACACACACACACACATATATATATATATATATATATATATATATAGAGAGAGAGAGAGAGAGAGATAGAAATACACACACATTCATATATCATACACAGAGTACTAAAACAAAAAACACTTAAAAGAATCCCAAAATTCCAGTAGTTCCATGGTTCCATAAAATATCCAAAGATTCACAAAACAAGCACAGACCACAATCCATAAGTCCACCATTCAGAAGCATTCAGTAATGGTAGATGTCAGAGCAAATCAATCAAATGCAGTAGATTCCAATCTCAGAAACTCTTTAATAAGTTCAATAGAAAAGTCTAAACAGATTTCTGCCTTAGCAAACCCAATAGTTGCATCAGTAGTTATAGCAGATTAAATGGCTAAAATCCACTATGCTGACAAATCATCAGTTTCATAGACAGTTTTCTTCCTGCAGCTTTAGATAGCATGCTGTCAGATTCTACAATGCAAGTAAGAAATTACAACAGACAATAACTACTCACTTTACAAAAATCACAGCTCAAATATGAAGAGAAAAAAAGTAGTTAAAATTAGTTAAAATAGGGTGTGTGTATATATATATATATATATATATATATATATATATATATATATATATATATATATATATAAAACCCAGACACTTGCGTGAATTTAACTTTCACCAAAAGTCAAATTCGCACTCACACAAACACGAAATTGCTGTTCATTGAAGCAGCAATTTCGGGTATGTGTGAATGGTGTGCCGGTCGTACTGCAGTGCGAGTAAGGGAATATTCCTTTACTCCACTGTAGTGCAACCTAGGAGTGAGAATATTTAAGTAGGAGGGAATGTGGGGGGCACAGCCCACCATGTTGGGGGGTGCAGAGGGGCGAAGCCCCCCTGCAAAAACATTTAATTAGTGTTTATTTTTTTCACTGTTTAACGGAAGCACTTTTTCAATTAAAGTGCTTTCATTAAACTGTGATCAGTATATATGGATTCGGACACTTGCATTTTTGATCAAGTGTCCTAAATCCATATATATATATATATATATATATATATATATATATATATATAGATATATATATATATATATATATATGTGTCTACTTGACATTGCCGATAGTCCAGCATGACGACAGACATATGGCCGACACCATATGATCGACATTCGGAATGCTGAAAATGCGGAACCAGCATCTCACTGTAGTGCAGAATGGAAAGATAGTAGTTGAAAGGAAATTTTATTTTCCTTTTACATGGTCTGCTTACAATGTTGAAATTTCGGATGTTGTTCATATTGTGTCGGCCATATGGTTGTCGGCATTCTGAAATTTCGGCATTGTGAAGTCGATCCATATAGATATATATATATATATATATATATATATATATATATATATATACACACACACACACACACACACACACACACACACACACACACACACACACACACACACACACACACACACACACACACACACACACACACACACACACACACACACATATATATATATATATATATATGTATAATGAAATGAAGCTGCCATGATAATGTTGTAATAGTGAAGGAGCAACTGAAACAATGGTGTTTCTTTTACAGCTATAGGACCTGTAAAACTGTAGAACTGTGGGCAAGCAAATACAAAGTGCAAAACTGCAACTCAGAGAAAACCGGAATTAATATTTATTGTAGAAAACAGATCTTATATATCTGTAGAAAGTCCTGTAAACAGTTCTGCAGCAACTAATGGCAAAAATAGAACTAACAACACAAGCAGAAGAATTAAATAGTTGCACATAAGCTAAACCAAAAAGTGTAGTTTTACTCAGTCAAACTTCCTATTGAGGACCATAAAGAAACTTGCCTTACTTATTCCTGCAATTTAGACAGAAGATTAGCAAATCAGTCACCAAACAAAATATATTTTGACACTTACTGAACTATGCAGCTGTGTAACAAAGTCTTTATATACAATGCAAGAAGTATACAAACTGTCTTGTCTGCAAAAAGGTGCTTAAAATAAACCAATTAAGACATCTCTCTCACTCTCTTTCAGTCCGTTCCCTTTCAGTCATCCAGTGTCCATCATCAACTACTGAAACACATAAAAATAATGAAAGAGTGCATTAATTGAGAAAACTGACAAGTGTTTGATGAAATGGTGCCAAAACAAGTATTTATTTATTTATTTATTTATTTATTGCATTTGTTTACCGGGAAAGTCTACTGGGCCTAAAAGAGCCCATTTTCGGTGGATGCCCAGGAAAAAAAGCTCCGACAAGAACACAGATGCAGAAAAAAAATTAAACATTAATTAGTACAGAAGTAGAAACTGTGTTACACATCGTGGTTACAGTAATATATACAGAATATATACATAAGTCAGGAATTTAGTTGGTTTCATTACAGTAACATATACAGAATATATACATAAAAGCAGGAATTTAGTTGGTTGCCAGATGAATTCAGAGTGGTAAAAGTGGAGATAAATTAATCAGCATTATTGTGCCAGTATCAATGAGTGATGACAGAAAAAAATAATAAATATGGAGAAAGTATCATCAGTCACTAGTAGTAAAAAGCATAGGAATTTAGTTATAATATAAGGAGAAGGAATAGGTTAGGTTATGGAGCAGGTACATAGCCAGGAAGAGTTGAGATGACTTTTCAGTGTTTGTTTGAAGGTGGTGGTGCTGCCTGTGTTTCTTACAGAAGGAGAAAGCGAGTTCCATAGTTTGGCGATTGTGAAGGAGTAGAGTAGTTGACCAGCTGGTAAGGTGGACTTTTCTTCTTTTAGAAGTAGATGATTTTTCAGATCTTAGTTGCCTGCTGGGTTGGTATTTGGAAGTAGAGTTGAGAAAACAGAACAGTCTGTAGGTCTGTAGACTATTTTTTGTGCTGTAGTTAGCTGGGTGAATTAGAGATAGCGGGGGAGTTCCAACCAGCCTAATTGTTTCAGTAAGTTACAGTGGTGGGATGAGAATTTGGCCTTGGTGGCAAATTTGGCTATTCTGTTGTAACACATACCAAGTTTGGATTTTGTAGAATGTTGGATATTAGTGAGGAGAGGGGCACCATAAAGCAGAGAGGGCAATGAACATGTAGTTGCAAGGGTTTGTCTAGTAGAGAGACTAAGAAAGTGTTGGTGCCTGTACAGCATACCAAACTTTTGGTGTGTTTTTTTTTTCATGTTACTGTTTATGTGTAGGTCAAAGTTTAGGTTTTCATCTATAATAATGCATAGCAATTTTGTGTGTGGGACAATTTCTATAATATTATTGTCTTGGGCTTGTATACTGAAGAGTTTTTTTATCTAGGGGAGTGGTTTTCTTTGGGGTAAAATTACTAGTTCAGGTTTTTTTTGGATTTAGGGCAAGATGATTGTTAAGCATCCAAGATTCAGTAGAGGAGAGAGCATTCTGGGTGATCTGCTGGAGTTCAGTACTGGAATTTGCAGTGCATATTATTGTAGAGTCATCAGCATACTGGATTACTGAGCATTGTTGGAAAGTGGTGTGAAAGTTGTTAATAAAGATGCTAAATAAGACAGGACCAAGTATGGAGACTTGGAGTACCCCTGTGGAAGTATTGAGGAAGGGAGAGTAAAACTGTTGCTATTTGGTGGATTGCTGCCTATTGAAGAGATAGCTATCAAACCATTGTAGTGTAGGTGGGGAAATATGGAGGGTAGATAGTTTAGAGAGGAGGATAGCATGGGAAATGGTATTGGAAGCTTTGGAGAGGTTGAGGAAAAGAGAAGCAATTATCTTACCAGAATCCCATGCCTGGTTAATTGTATCAAGGAAGGAGAGGAGGGCTGTAGTGGTGCTGTGTCCTGGTCTGAAACCATGCTGAGTGGGTGGCAGAATTTGATTTTCAAGCAGGTGGTTGAGGAGTTGGGCATGGATGCATTTTTCCAGTATTTTAGAGACAGGTGAGAGAATAGCTATGGGTCGAACGTTTGTGGTGTCTATGTTGGTGCCGTCTTTGTGTAAGGGCAGAATGAATATAAGAAACAATCCTCCTCTGAGTGAAACTAAATTTCACAATGCAACAACTGAAACAAAGCCATAATGAACACCTTTTCGATTAAAGGCTACAATTCTTTTTGAACTGAAATCTATGGCTCTTTTGCTATTTCCACAATTTTAAGATGTGCAAAATCATTTATTATAGTGCTCATGATAATATGAAAGATGAAGGTGGAGTGGATGTCATAAAATAATTTGGTCAAAAGATATAAGTAGGGGGTATAAAAATTCAATGCTTACCACACTGCTTCATGTCTAACATAAAAAAAAGGTTCAGGTTGCAACCTTTCTTCACCTGATTGGAGAAGATACTATTAAGGTATTTAGCTTAATTAAATTAAAATTTAAAAGACCTAACTTGTTATTTGTTCAAAACAAGTGCCAGCACTATCGTGAGCTTAAAAGGAAATGCATTTTATGCACTTACCATAAAAATACGTCTGCATGATTTGAGTCCAGATTCTTCAACACTTTAGACTAGCTCACACAAGCCTCTACTCAGTTTAACAGAAGAAACTTTCCAAGGCACTACCCCTCTCCCCCATCTGTAGTGTTTAGCACAGTTTCTGGCTTCAGCAGATTTCTAGTATCCTGCTCAAAGGTGAAATACTTGCACCCAAGTATCCATGTGGTCAAAGAAGTATACCCTCAAATCCTCATCCATCGACTGCAATAATACACATAAGGTTTGTCCAGTTTTATTGTTATGCTAAGTATATAACTTTTTAATCTGGCATAATCCCATACATATTTGTTCAACCATTAGGAGTGAGCCCACCAGCTGAATTTCCTGAGTGGAATTATGATGGCATATTTCTGACAATTTTGACCCAAAAGAAAGACAATGATGACAATATCACATCCTGCCCCAAGTCACACTTGAACAAATGTCATCTGTAGATGCATTTGTGTAGACAGACAGACAGAGGTAACCATTAGTTAGATTGAATGTTTGTTTGTTTTTGGCACAGCAAGAAAATCTTTATTATGATTTGACAAAATTTGATATAACCTGCAAGCCATCTAAGCAGAATTACTTTAGAAATGATGGATTCCAATCTGGTAATTCAGAAAAGAATACTTGCAAATTTATATACTGATTCAAATTAATCTTTCAGGCTACCTTAGGTATAAAGAATGGGTTGGTTCAAAAGGACACTTTTTACAAACATGAGGTATAGATAAATAATATACAGCACATGTTATTCTGAATCCCATCTTGCTGAGGTGATTGCCACCAAAACATTTCCATTAAATAAACTTTAGATCTGTCCTAAAAGCTGGTTCATAATAGGGAGTTGTTAGCTTTTCTAGCAATGCATTCATATCCCAGAGAGGTACTAGTTCCTTGAAAGAGAAAATATTAACATTATCTTGAGAAAGGCCATACTATCCTTTAACGAAGCTATACCAGAAGCAGAGAAATCCTGATATTAAAAGATAGCTAGCATAGGCGCAGTAAAAGGATTCGGTCCCTGAAAGGAGGACCATAAAAGCAGATCTATTCCACCTTCTCTTGTATGTCTTCCTGATATTGTTAGGATGTTAGGATTTGGATGTCCATCAGAAGGTTTGTAGAATTCTTGTCCATTACCAGAAGTGGAGTAATCATGCAATTATGTATAGGAAGGTCCAGAGAAAGTGTGTCAGACAGGTAAATTAAAAGAGTTGGAAAGGGCCTCAAATGTAGACAGGGTTTCAGAAAAGGAGGCCATAAAAATAGCACACTAACTTTTCTAGGCCAAAACATGACTATGAGAATAACTTATGCCTCCTGGCTTTCTGTATACATTTCAGAATAAAATGCAATGGGGGAAAAAAAAACAAAGGAATCTTGGAGCCCCAAAGAGACAAGGCACAACTTTTGTTTTTATAAACACCTTTATTATCTTCAAACCATGTACACAATTATGTGGGCACCCATACAGTTTTAGAAAAGAAAACAAGCTATTGTACACATTTTCACCAGTTTTATGCATTATACATGTTTTCTTTAACAGTTATCATCCAGTCCAACATTATATAAAATTGTTCAGATTCTACTTTCTCTTAAATTTAATTTCTCTTTTTGAACATTATTTTGCATATATTGTTCACATTAATGCAAGACTTATATATATGTAATTTTCTTCTTTCCTTTTCTAAAGAACACACCTTTAATTATTTTATCACCTTTCCAATACTGAATACTTCAGTTACAGTTGGTTTGCAATTTGATTTCCATTTTCTAGCAACTGTTTTTTGGTAGACAATAGCATTAAACTTAGCAAGGCAACTCAAAACCTTCATTCTCTTAGGTACAATGATTTGCTCCCACAATATTTCTAACAAAGTACTCTGTAGGGAATTTTTAAAATCTGCCAGCCCATTACAAATGTGATGATAGGATGTACTGCCAGACATGCCAGGAGAAATAGGGCAGTGGATTTGCAACATATGCCAGCACAGCTAGCTAGATTTCTGTAAATAATTATGTCATTTGTATATCAAACTGATTTGTACAGATGCTCGTGTTGAAAATGTAGTTGTAAGATTTGCATTAAAATTTATCAACAGTGTGCTCTGCTGGAAGGAAAAGAAATGTACATGTATAATTCCAACTGTCTACATGTATACATTGTAACAGCATATTCTAGAAGAGCAGAGGTTAATCTTAATCCACCTGACTTTGCAAAATATATCTGAAATAAATTAATTTATGGGTTAAGCCATAAATATGTTATCTCACAGTTTTGAATGGAGTCAGAGAAACAATGTCTGTGCTAGAGAATAGTTGGTAGCTCCTGTAGGAAGTGTGAAATGGTTTTATGACTTCCAGCAGCTGTACCACATCTGAGCAAAGCTCTGTCTGTGTGTATTGTAGCACATATGTGCTAAATCCTGGTAGCTTCTAATAATGGGAGATAGTGTGGGAAATAGAATCAGATGACCAGATATAAGTGATCTCATTCTGTACAGAAATAATGTTTTAATATTAGGGGAGACTGAAGTCTCAGGAGCATTCTATATTTTGTCTTGGATCTGACAACAAGGACCACTGGTCCATCTCGCCTTGCTCTATTCAGTAAGTAGGAACAGTCATTTTTTTAGTCAATCAGGAATAGATAGTGAGACTAGCTAAATAGTGGTTTTCTATAACTGTGTGAAACTTTCCATCTGTGTTATTTTTAATATTCCCTGTGAGTGAAACTCTGGTGTTTACAGTAAATAGATATTTAGTATTTTCATGTTCTTTTATTATCTATTATTAAATATATTTAAATTTTTCATTGTGGCTGGTCCTTTTTAGAAAATATTTAAGTTTTGAGAATATTTGCACATATTTATTTGGTGATAACTTTGGCCACTCCTGAAAGCCTGGCTTTTGGTCAACATTACCATTTGTATTAATATTAATTTCACTCAGTATGATTGGGTACCCTTTTAATAGGCTTATAGCAACTGACTGGTGGCAGTGAATCTACCTTATAGTCTGGGCAAGTTGGTAGAGTGGGTAATTTTGTGCTAGCCTTTCCCAGGTGTGTGTGTGTGTGTGTGTGTGTGTGTGTGTGTGTGTGTGTGTGTGTGTGTGTGTGTGTGTGTGTGTGTGTGTGTGTGTGTGTGTGTGTGTGTGTGTGTGTGTGTGTGTGTGTGTGTGTGTGTGTGTGTGTGAAAATTAAATCTCAAAGAGTGCATGTGTCAGCTACGTGGGCAGGGACATGATGCACTAGTTTCACAGAGAGAGTGATGGAGGACTTGGTGTGGGTACTCGGCTGAGGACATAACGGGACCTGGGGAGAGACAGAGAGAGAAACCCAGACCCTGAGCTGAGTGTGTTCCCTGTGTGCTCTTAAGGGAAATTGTGCTTGATGCAGACAGGTCTGCATCTGGAAATACTTCATTTATCCATTTGTATTCCAAGTGAATGTCCCTCTCCAGTGTCAGTGGTAAGGAGTCTGGCTCCTTGATTACTGGCCCAGAGTGGAGACATCACAAAAACTATGTCCTCAGTTGCCTCACCCATCACATCTCCAGCAATTGCTATTTAATGTAAAGTTTACCAAAGTCTGCTTGATGTATAAAATAGCTATGCAAACACTTCCAAGCCAAAATTGTAAACCTTCTGGAATTTGCTGCATAACTGAGAGCCATACAGATGTCTTCCCACTGTTGTGTTTTGTTCTCTCTTCCCAGTACATTGACTCAGTGTAGTCTTTGCAACTATTCTTAATTTTCTCAGCACCATTTCACATAGACTTAAGTGAGTTAATGTTCTAACATGAGGCTAGAATCTTTGACTTTTTTAAAACTATGAAATCAAAAGAAATATAGTATTTATTTACTGATTCTCTCTCCTTCTACACATCACTGTATTATTATTTATTTATTTATTTACATTTGTTGACCAAGAGTGTCCGAATGGAAGTAGGTCCATTTTCAGCAGAGGCCCAGGGAGAAAAGCTCCACAGTTAAAATAAACAGACAGTAGTTACATTGGATTACATAGCAATTAACAATTTAACATAGCAATTACTTACAACATATTTACAGATGAAAAACATAGTACATCAGTGGACAACTAGAATCTTTATCTGTGAAGTATATAACAGACATTAACAAATGTTACAATAAGAAGTTCCTGCTGTATAATAAGTACTAGGGTTATGAGCATCTGAGCTTGCTATAATCAAGGTAGTTAATGGAGGTGAAAGAAAGGTAGTGGTTGGATGGGGTGGGTGTAGATCTGCACTTTGTCTCATTTAGCAACATGTTGGAAATTTCAGCTAAGTTCCACAACTACCTCTTTCTCTGCTGCCTTTAGCTTCTCCTGTCAGTCATTTTGACACATTGTTATGTATTTATGTATGTATCTATGTATGTATGTATGTATTTATTTATTGGAAATGTTTCACCATCAGTATATCATGTTTATAAATGTTGTCAATTTCATCTTGTACTTGCTCCAAAAGTAGAGGTAGAACAGGATGAAGTTGATCAGACCAGCAATCAAGGAGCCTGTATCCTCATGTGTTTCTAAGCTCCTTATAGCTTGCTATATCTTTCTATAGCTAATTCCCATATGATCTCTTGCACTATGTAAACATTGTAAATAGCCTTTGACTTGACAGTGAATAATTTTGTTAAAATGAATCTGTACTTTATAATCCATATGATATTTTTGCTATGGGCAAAATTGCTCATGCTTTGTATTGAATTTGATATGTATTTGTATTTGTAACTTTTATTTTACTTGACTGTTATCTTTACTGTAATCTGTATTATTGAGCTTTCCTCTCCAGGCCTCCACTGAAAATGGGCTCTCTGGGCCCAGTAAACTTCCCCGGTAATCAAACTGGAAATAAATAAAATAAATAAATACATCTATGGGCAAAGAAGAAATTATAGTCAAGGTATAGGACAATGTGAGAAATACTTCACACTGCATGTAGCAAAGGAAGCTGTTGCTGTGCAGGTGTCTAACACACAGTTAAAATGAAGTGCTTAGCTTAAAAAAAAAAACACTGTTTTATTAAACAAAGATTTTCTTAATGAAGTTTTTTTTCCCTTTTGGCAGAGGGTGTCCGTCAGGTCTGACAGAAGATTGTATAAAAGAGGTACTTATTACACTTGTAGTCCCATTACTTACCTTCTAATATTGGGGGGGGGGTACTGCTTTCACAGATCACAAGGGACAAGGAGAAGAATGAATGTTATTCATCTTAACGTACAGACTGGACCCTTGAGCAATGAGAGGCAGTTACTCACTAGTAGAGAATTTTAACAACAGACTGACATCAAAAAGTGGTAACACCAAACAGACTCCACTTCTTTTAAATAAGAAAATTACAAAAAGGCATCCTGCAATCTGGGACTTGAGATAAATGGGTCCATACAGTAACAATTTCAAATGTTTGTACCTGCTAGAAAATAAAAAATCTGAAAAGCCAAAAGATCAAACTTACATATACAATGTCTGAGATGAAGTTCCTCTGAGTATTCCCCTTTCTCTGAAGTATAGCGATCTTGGAGTTGGTATATAAGTTTAGGGAGGACTTGCCCCCCACAGAAAAAGAAGTTTAAAACAGAAGAGCACTTTGCATTTCAATAGGGAGCTGAGGCGTACTAGTATCATTAGAGGAATGTTTGCCAGCAGTTGCTGTAACCAGAGTAAATTTATAGTGAGTTTGCCCTTCTGTGTGGAGACATGAGTGAATGGGCATACCTTCGTTGAAGGTTGTGCGTCAGGGCCGGCAACTCGGCATGTAAAAATCTACTACCAATCATTAGCGGACCGGAGTTCCGCTGTGGCGACCCCTAACCGGGAAAAGCCAAAAGACACGACAACTAATAGAGCCTATGATGTACCCAGGTATTTTAATTGCAATTCCAATTGTATTATTTATATGGCATAATACACACATTGAGGTAAATTCAATGCTGGAAGAATGAAACAGTTTAAAAAGAAGGGCTTATGAATTAACTACATTTCTGTATCAGATGAGAAACCTTGTATAAATCTGTAACTTGTAGGAATTGCAAGTATTTATTTATTCTCTATTTTGAATTCTGCTTGTTTAAACATCAAAGAAGATTACTTGATTAATAAGCTGGATTATAAAGAATACCATACACAAGTGATTTTAAATGCTCCTGCTTCACCTGGTTTGAATGATCATATGCATTTTAAAATCACTGCTCATTCCATTCCAAAGACTGGTTTATAAAAAAATATATACATCTCTGCATTCACTAAAGACTTTCCAAAACATACACATACTTCTCTAATGCCACTGATGGTCTGCAAATAGTGGTAGTGCCTCAAAATGGACATAAGTACTAAATGCCACTATTCTGCCATGAAATTAAAAAAAGAAAAATGTAAATGTTTATTTCTGATAGGTCAAAATAATTGGGTGCACCAGTCCTGCCCCATGGTACAAAGGGATGCATCATATTCTAGCACAGTTCATGTAGCAGTGGTGGGGAGGTGGAAATGAGTAGCCAATGCTTGGTAGCCCATCCTGGAAAATGGGAGGATGAGAAGGCTGACTGTATTAGCAGCATTAAGAGCCTGGTGGGCTCTGTACTGCAAACAATGTACAGCTTGTTCTGGAGTTTGTCCATGCATTAAAGTAAGAATACTCCACCCAAAGGCAGGAACTGCAGAGCTCACGATTATTGAGGGCTGGAGGGAGATTGGCCACACCCCCTGACAGGCATATGATCCTGCAGGAGTGTCCACAGTCTCCTCACCAGTCCTGAACATGGATCATATTGAGCCTGAAGGAGACTAAGGTAGATCCAGTACATCTGGAGAATGAGGAGACTGTGTGAAGAAGGGGAGAAAAGAAAAAGAACCACTCATTCTTCAATCCACCAGACCTTTTTATAGGAACCTAGGTACAATATTATTGTTACTGGTAACAGGCTAACCAAGATTCAAATGGCAAGCGTAATAGTTCAGTATGCTGGTGGCTAACAAATTCATTGCTTATAAAATGAAACTATAGTATTTTAAACATTTGTGTCACTTAATTGAAGAACAGAGTAATGATATCTGCCCTACTTCTGCTTGCTTCTTCCACTATGACCCAGACTATCCTATATTTTCAAGCCTAACTACCCATATAGACTTGTGAAATCCTTAGCACCTTGACTCTGTTTAGGTGAGGATTCCACCACTAGGGTTGTTGGTTTATTTCTGGTAGCTATGGCAGCCTCTATGCAGCCATTCACATTTTATTTATTTATTTAACGTTTGTTTACCAGGACCGTCCGACTTGGAATGAAGCCAATTTTCAGCAGAGGCCCAGGGAGAAACACTCCAGATGCATGTCTTTGTAACGTGGGTGGAAACCGGAACACCCAGAGAAAACCCACACGGATGCAGGGAGGACATGTAGACTCCACACAGAAGGCACTTCAGCCGAGAATCAAACCAGAAAATCTCTTGCTGTGTGGTGACAATGCAATCATTGCACCACTGCACCATTCAGTGGCATGTTTATATATTTATATAGAGACTCTGAATAATTCTGCATAGCTAGCTGAGTTCTTGGGGTTAGGGAGAACCTTGAATTTTGACAAGCTGTAACTTAATGTGATGTAGTTTGTAGTTTGCCTTTGAATAATTTCTAACCATTACTGGTTTAGCTGAATTTTCCAGGTTGATTTTTACTTCAAAACAGATTCTCATGTTGGTGGATACCAAATCCAGTATGTTTAATTCTCTGGTTGGAGCATGTACTCTGTGTGTTAATAAAATCCAGGAAGTGTTGGTCTTTGAGTCAAGGATTCCTCAAAATTAAACAATGCACGTCAAAATCAAATCCACTGCAAAAGAGTAAAGTGATCTATTTAATCTAGCAGGTATTTCCTGCCAATACTGATAATTTCCAAAAGAATGGGTCTGTATTTCCATTATACATGTGACAAGGATTCCCCAAAATTAAACAATGCAAGTCAAAATCAAATCCACTGCAAAACAGTAAAGTGATCTACTTAATCTAGCAGGTATTTCCTGCCAATACTGATAATTTCCAAAAGAACGGGTCTGTATTTCCATAATACATGTGACAAGGATTCCTCAAAATTAAACAATGCAAGTCAAAATCAAATCCACTGCAAAACAGTAAAGTGATCTACTTAATCTAGCAGGTATTTCCTGATAATGCTGATAATTTTCAAAATAATGGGTCTGCATTTCCATTATGCAGTATATGTCCATACACCATTCTCAGGAATGTACATTTCTCTTGAAAGGTGATTTTATATACAATATACACTGTATTACCCTTAGATATGAAATTCTCTGGACAACTGGCACCCTAATAGGCCTGCACTACAACTGTGACAACAAAAGTACTGGCAAGTAGCACATATATAAATATTCATACTGATAAATGTTTGCTCCTACATGTGATAGTGGTCAACATATGGACCCAACCTTTGAAATGGCCTTTCAGCTAACCACCCATATACTGCCATATCACTCTGCCATAAAGGGTGACACATTTTCATTCTTACTCTGCTACTGCTATGCATGTTAATGCAGGCAGCAGAAAACTTAGGAGTAGCTGTTTGCATTACAGTCTTCTGTCGTAGGCACACACATATTCAGACTAATGTGCATACACACTCAAGTCACAGTAATGACCAGATTATACCAAAAAATATATAAATTTAAATTCCCTACACAGCAAATGCCATTCAAATTCAACCAATAATGTATTTTTTCAGCTTGCTGCTGTTATATGCATACAATTTAAACTTTTCTTTTGCAGCTATATATATATATATATATATATATATATATATATATATATATATATATATATATATATATATATATATATATATATATATATATACATATATGTACACACACACACACACACACACACACACACACACACATATATATATATATATATATATATATACATATATATATATATATATATATATATATATATATATACACATATATATATATATATATATATATATACACACACATATATATATATATATATATATATATATATATATATATATATATATATATATATATATATATATATATATATATATATATATATATATATATATATATATATATATATATATATATATATATATATATATATGCATATATATATATATATATATATATATATAAATATATACACACACAGATATATATATATATATATAAATATATACACACACAGATATATATATATATATATGTGTGTGTGTGTGTGTGTGTGTGTGTGTGTGTGTGTGTGCATATACAAGATATATATATATATATATATATATATATATATATATATATATATATATATTTAAAACCAAGACGACAACACCAACACCTTATTTCAAACAACATTCACATCACCGGAATCTTAATCCAAGAAAGGCAGTGGCAAACATGGGGAAAGTGGCCCTTTTCCTCACTCCAGTGCGATCTCGGAGTTAATATATTTAGCTGGGTGGAGTGGAGGGTGCAACCCCCATATTGGAGGCAAAGCCCCTCCTACTTAGGTGGATTTGACATTCATTGTGTTTGCTTTTTAATGTTGGCCAAGTGCCTCCTTTCCTGGATTAAAATTCTGGTGATGTGAATGGTCATTGAAATTAGGTTTTGGTGTTGTCATCTTGGTTAAGTAAGATTTGATTAAATGGAATTTCTGCTACTGAAGTAGACCCATATATTATATACATTTGCCATCCTACAGGTTGGCTGGCAGTTGTGAGCATAGTACTATTAACTTATTAAGACCTATTGGTTGTGGAATGTCTCATCTCAAGTAGCCAACACACATCTTGCATTCCAGAGCATTATCTGAAAAACAAATTTAAAAAGCATAAAATAAATTTAAATATTTTGTGAACAATGAAAGCTTCTCAGACAATACAAATAGCAATGTTAACAGTAATAAGTATTGTTTACAGTGATTATAATCAGAAATTCCTCTATAAGTGTATGCTAATTGAGGTATTTACAGATGTATGAAAACGTGCTTAATTGTATATTTAGCAAAATAAATACTGGATATCTTGTGATGTGTAATTACAGTGCCATTATCAATGAAAGTTTTCTTGAACATTTAAAGTTTATATAACAAAAAAAAAAATCCTAATCAGCAAGGACTGAAACATTTTTATGGTAATTCAGGAGCCAGACCAAAAGACTCACATATTGACACTCCTTCTTGTTCTTTTTTACCTTACCCTGTAAAACAACATTTCTACAACAGGGGCCGTTCATTAAGTCGAGGCCCAAGGAATAGGAAACTTTCAAAAGAAAGCTACAATCCCACAAGAAGAACAAGAATGTGACTGATTTATTGTATAACTACTCTGGCTTTACTCTTTCTGACTCAGATATTTCATTGCTGAACAGAGGACTTAATTTTATTCCAGCTTGTCCTGATACTATTAGTTATGTTCTGATTGACCTTAGATTATTCTGTAGACAGGTTGCATTGAAACTATTTTTTAAAGACAAACATAATTCTCCTGATGCTATTAATAAGACTATTTTTAAACGTAAAAGCACTTTTACACCTAGTTTTCCACATCACATCGAGTGTTTTTTAAAATTATGTGAACAGGACTTTTATAATTTATTTTCTAGTAAAGTTAAACCATGTTTTTATAATCTTAGTTCAGAAGAGTTTACTTCACTACAATATTTAAGGAATTGTAATGAAATCACTATAAAACCAGCCGATAAAGGTGGAGGGGTGGTTATATTAGATACCACTGACTATAACATGAATATGTCTTTAATGCTTGAAGATGATGCTACTTATATTAAAGTGATGCCCCATGACATTAATAGAATAATTAGAAATGTGCATGATACCTTATATGATCTTTTAATGTGTGGACAAGTTAGTGAACAGATGTATAACTATCTTCTTATTGACAATCCCATTATACCAATAATTAAGGGATTACCCAAAATACACAAAAACCAAGTACCTATACCACTAAGACCAATCGTATCAGGAGACAAATGGGTCACTGCTAATATATCATCTTTCATTGAATTTTTACTTAGACCTATAGTTGATTCTTTTTCTTCTATTTTGAAGGACACATATCAACTTCTAAACCATTTATCAGATATACATCTCACTCCGAATGAACATGAGTATCTTTTAGTCACTTTAGACGTGAAAAATCTTTTCACCTCTATACCTAATGATTTAGGGGTCGAAGCTATAAGAGGTTTATTATCAAAAGAGTCCTCTTTCACTAATAACAGGCAACTATTGATAGGTCAACTTCTAGAGTTAGTACTCAGCAACAATGCTTTTATGTTTTTAGACAGTTATTATCTACAACAGTGGGGGGGTGGCAATGGGCACTCCGTGTGCAAACACGTATGCCAACCTGGTTGTTCTCAGTTGGGAACAAAGTTGTCTATTCAGCCACCCCTCTTTTGCTAAAATAAAAGTTTACAAACGTTTTGTAGATGATATTTTTATTATCTGGGAAGGTACGGAAATTGATTTTAAGAATTTCCTAACTTACTTAGAAACCACTTCTTCATTTCTTAGATTTACCATGGAATGCTCTCATGAGAAGGTACATTTTTTAGACACAACACTTAGTATTACTGATGATGGCTCTATTGTATCAACACTCTATAGAAAGCCTACTTGGAAGAATACTTTATTAACCTTCGACAGTATGCATCCTAGGTATATTTTCCTAGGTATAATAAAAAGTCAATTTATTAGGTTAACCAGACTTTGAAAAAACAGTAATGACTTGTATTCTGAAGCTGACTATCTGGAAGAATTGTTTATTGAGAGAGGTTACCATCCAAATTTAGTTAATAGCATCAAAAATAGCATTATTAAGAACACATCAATAACCCATAAGACCCCCACACCTCTGAATAAAGAACACAGAGATACAAAAACGAATTATGTTGCCATCACTCTGAATTATACTAGCAACATAACTAGTGTAAAGTGCAACTAGTGTAAAGGAGGTTTATAACAATAATTGGAAGATTTTAATTATGGATCCAGATACCAAAACTATTGTAGGAAATAAACCTCATTTTATGTACAGCAACAGCCCTAATCTTAAACGGATATTGTGTAATGATGTTCATACTACACATTCTACATCTATTCTGACTAGCAGAAGAACAGGCACTTTCCCTTGTTATAGTTGCAATAGATGCAATTTTATCTCTGAAGTACAAGAGTTTCAACACCCTAGTTTAAATTATATTTTTCAACCAAAAATTTTTGCAACTTGTACTACAAAAAATCTAATTTATCTTGCTACTTGTAAAGAATGTCAGGCTTTTTATGTTGGGCTAACAAAAAGATGTCTGAAGGACAGAATATATGGTCATCTCTATGACATACAGAGAAAGAATGACCTGAATGCTCTAGCAAAACATATAATAGAATTTCCTTCGCATAAGTTTTGCTTTAGAGTCTTAGAGATAGTCACTATTAATAAGAGAGGTGGCAATAATACCACACATTTGAGTAATAAAGAACTAAAACGGATCCTACGACTAGGTGCCCACATATCTCCTGGTATCAATAGTTATATATCTATAAAACCTGTTCTAGAAACTAGGTGAGTTTTTTACACATCATATGTTTAATATTATTTATTTATTCTCAAGATATTTTATGGGTGACCAAATATGTTTATAAAGAATACATTTTACTTCATACAGAAGTGAAAACCTCACGTTTTATATATTTATTTATTTATTTAGTAGACATATATTTATGTATTCATCTATCCATTTACTTGTGTATTTATCTATTTATCTGTTTATCTATTAATTTATTTACACAATCATTTGATATAGATTTATTAACTATCTCTATCTTCAACATTCATAGATACATATATATATATAATTATTTATTCATGTATCTAATAACACTTTACTCATGCATCCATTAATAATTTATTAATTAATTTATTTATTTATTTAAATTAAATTACTTGAATGGTTACCATATTCAACCCTTGATACATACTTTTTCCCTATTTATAACAAGTGTATTATTCATCAATACATTTTTATTGTCCTATTCATGATAGTTCTTATATATTTTATGCGTATATTATACACATTTTATTCTATTTTATGCATTTAAACTTACTATCTAAAGATATTTATTCATTTATAATTGGTAAAATAAGTGATGTGTTTGTTCTTCTCCCCCCTCCCCCCCACTTCCCTTTCCCTCTTCCCTTTTTCCTTTATTCCTTTACTCATTCATTTACTTATTTATTCATTCATTTGTTTATTTACTTAATGATTCACTCACTGATGAAAGTATTAATATATTATTATATACATTTTATTTATAAGGATACATTTTAGTAATCCATGGTATTTTAGTCAATAGCATCTTTTGAATGAGTTCTACAGCATTAATCAGTTGACATTTTCTGTTGTTCACATAAATTAAAATATGTTGCCTTAGCCTTCATACAATTGAATGTGAATCTAACTTAATTGTGTTTAATTGAAAGTGTTTTACTTAATTAATTTATTATGATTACTAGTTTTGGCACCTTTTTTGATATATAAGCAGAAGTTTTAAAAGATTTTATATTGTCTGATGAAGCGTAGTAGGTGCTACGCGAAAGCGCTCACATCCCAGTAACATTTCTTTCTTGCACTATTATTGGACTATTTTCGAATTTTTACTAGCCTGTTTCATGCTGATTTCGTTTGGATCTACTACTGAGATTTTGCATTTGTTCGTGGATCTACTACTGAGATTTTGCATTTGTTCGTGGTGAGAGGACCTGGTATCTATTACCTAACATTTAAAGTTTCAACTAATGTCATACAACAGTTTGTAAGTCACTTTTTAAGTATTAAGTACATTTGGAAATATTGCTTATTTTCATAATTTCTAACAAATAGCAATATTTCCAGTTTATTGAGATATTACACACTGTGCATCTCAATAACATGTATATCTCTCAGTTATACAAATATGAACATAAATATGAATATATGAATAAGTGTCAAACAAAGATTGATTTCTCCACTGCAGGACATCCTAGACTAAAACTCTTGGTGTAATTTTATTAAATATAACTCCTGGCCCTTTTTAATACTTCCTATTACTAGCTGAGCCAGACCAAAAAAAAGTCCTGGAGGCCATAAGGAGGTATGGTTGTAAATTGGAAGCATACAAAAAAGGTATTTTAGGCTTGAGTGAGTTTAAAAAAAAAGGTAGGAAACAGTTTCTCCCATGTCAGCAGTCCCACACAGAAGTCTCTCCCTGTTCTTTCAGTTTTGACTCACACTCATGCATAAGTTACCTGATGCTTCCTGAGCCAATTGGAAAGGTTGCTTGCCTCTTAATCTAGCAGTCAGTACAGAAAGGTCATTCCTGCACCTTCAAAACTGTGGGAAGACCTATATAATTAGGCATAATGGCCCTATTCACTAGGATTGCTTAAGCATAAATGTTGGACTTTTTTCCAAAAAACCTAGCCAAATTAGTTAACCTTTCCTTTTAAAGAATGTGACTGAATTAAGTTCCACATTGCAGAACTGGAAAAACTGTCTATGAGAAAGACAATACTACTAAAAAATCTGGTTCTTTAAATTTGGGAGGGCTGTAGTCCAGTTGTCTTGTATCATGAGCTGACCCTGTCATACCCTCAGTTTAATTTGACTATTTCTTTCACACAGATCTCCAGAAAAATCAATCAGCTCCTCCAACATGCCTTCAATAGATATTTGAAAGACTGAACTACAGTTAGAAGAAATGTATCATATCAAATGTTATTAAAGTGCCCATAACTATCCACACTGAGCTGTATCTAGTGTTTAATGTTGGCACTACCTTGTATATGTTACAAGTACCCCATACTAACACTGTCATGTAACCAAATGTTATTTTTCGGTTGTATTTTTTATCACTGTCACATTTTATAAGATATAATAATGCACATTGCAGGGGTGCTGCAGTCAAATACCAGTTTTATTCAAGGTGCCCTGGAATGAAAAATATTGTGCACCCCTGGCTTAGGGAGTTAATGTTATGGGCTGATGATGAGCTTCAGCCTGGAGTCATGTGTTTAACTCCCTCAGTCTGTATCCACATATTGTGCAACTTTGAGAAAGTTACTCAGACAATATTCCTGGATTGCCACCAAAATGGAATCTTTGTACCTATGGTGTTTAATCAGCTAATGACTACAATAAAAGTACTCAAAAATTCTAGCTTTCATGCCTGTGAAAACTATGCATTGCTATATTAAAAAGTCAGGTAAATAGGTCCACTTGAACCAGGAATCTCAATCCTTACCAATAGATAAAACTGTGTGCAGTGACAGGTTCATTACACAGCACCTTTTCTACCTCTGGAATAGACAAGTACTGCATACTAAGCAGCATGATACATTATATTCCTTCAAATGGCAACTAGATTCATGAAATTACCCCTGGCTTAACAGACCTGTCCCTCTGAGAGAAAATCTAAAGATGGCTACTGGCAAGTTGTACATGGCTGTATGACTCAGTAGTCTTGCAAATTCCTATGATCTAGTAAGCAGAATGCTTCCTGCCCTTAAAATGTGCTAAATCGATGAATAAATTTGCTTAACTTCCTTTAATGTCCATTACATTCTGTGATAAAAATTACACCTAAAGATGATTTTGTTGCAGTAAGTTTCTATTTCAGCTTTCATCTTTGTGTCATCTGTTACTGTTTGTCTCATCTTAAAAACTGCATATTGTGACATGTTAATAAGTTCAAAACTTATAAACTATACATGAGCTATAGTTCTGAGCTTGAGAATATTCTGAAACATATTAACCATATACAGTTCTGTTTAAACCTGCAAAAATATCAGACAAAATAAGGTAAAAATGCCAATAATTATTCTACTGACATGAACCTTTGTGCAGTGATAATTTCTGACAATATATTTTTTAATTTCATTTATTTCACAATAACTATGGCAAGTCTAAATTAAATAAATCTTTATGTAACTTAAGAAAAGGGGTACATATTTCTCTAGCAGCAGAGGAATAGGATAATGTATGAATATGTTATCATCATAACTGCAAAAACTGCTGTTGATTGAGGCCAGAGTGAAAAAAGTACATATGGAGTGTCCCCAACACTGCGTACAAACCACAGGATGCAGCTTACTTATTGTACTCAGCAGCTGAGCATTTTCTACTCAGCAGATAGTATAAGTAGCAGTGTTTTTTTTAATCTTCATTTATGTTACACCACTGTGACACATGTGCCCTGGCCCAGCAATCAAGGAACTTCAATCCTCACCACTAACACCAGTGAGGGGCATCTCATATAGGAGGAAAGGATGACAGATACCTACAGTAAAGTGCAATTTCCTGTAAGAGCACACAGAGATCACAGTCATCCTGGGGCTGGCTGCTCCCTTGCTCTCCAGGTCCCCAATAAGACTCCCCACTGGCACAGCCAATGGGGTCCAGATCTCAGCCTAGTGGGCAAGCTAAAACCTCCAGCACCCTCTCTGTCCAACCAGTGCTTCGTGTCCCTATTCAAGTAGCTGACACAAACACACTTTGAGATAAGAGTTTATACAACCACACAGACACTCCTGGGGAAGGCTGGCACAGGTTCTCCAGCTGTGCCCCTTTTACCCAAACTATACAGTAGAAATCCCTGCCACCACCCAGCTAATATTTTTCAGCTACCAAAAGACCCTTAAAAAGGGTGTCCAATTATTACTGTGCAATATTATTATCCAAGTAGGTAAGTGTGACTGAACAATCAAGGCTTACTTAGAGTGACTTGGACAATAATCACTATAAATATGAAATGTACTCTAGAGCTTAAATTATCTCTACACAAACAGCCAAGTTGAAAGGTTTTAAAATATTTAATAAATAATAAAAACACAAGACAATACTTTTTACTACACAGTGCTAGTCAAGAGTTCAGAGATCACAGAGAAATACTTAGTCTAATCTTTCTAATGTCTAGCTATTTCTAAAAGAAAACACACGTCCAAGATAAACTTACATATAGAGCAAAGGCAGAGTGCTGATGAGTTGCATGGTCAAGACAAAAATGCTTCATGCTCTCTGAGTCTCTCTGTTTTTAAAATCACATTCCTGGTTCCCATTACATCATGCTTCACACTTTCCTGGGTTCCCAGGCTAACAGAAACTACATTTACATTCTTAACATCTCCTTTTGTTATCTTGCAGCTGGTCAGGAAGCAAAGCAATAAAAATACATTTGCATGTTTAAATCTAGCAATTTAACTCTTGGTTAAAACAATAGAAAGAATGTCTTCATTTAGAAATTTCAGCACCATGTTTAGATCAAAGGGTCACAACATGCTTTACCTGGTCAGCTTTCTGCCAGCAGAGTGCACTGTTGTTACATTTTTTGCAGTTCCACATCTAACAGCAGTCTTTTCACATTTAAGAGACAAACCTGTGGCTTATATTAATATGCACAAATGACAGAATTATCTACAAAATTCTATCTGGCTAGGCTGGCAGCCTTCATCTATCTTCACCCAACCTTTACAGCCACTGCTAAGTAAACCTGTATATCGTAGCAGTTACATAAAATTAAATATTGGACAGCAGTAGTAACTTGGAACTAGGATTACACATAGTGATGTAAAAAGCAGGCATATTTTCTGTTATTTAATCAATGTCTCCTAGCAATAATACAATCCTTTCTGATACAGAAGAGATGTTAATGATCCATGTTAACAAAAGAAAAGGACTGAAGTAGCAGGTTGACTCATAGAGGCCCATCATTGTGTGCTGGTATATGGTGTGAGTATCGGAGACTTTTTTGTGACATGGTAATGTTATAAAACATGTTTTTCCCAAGGTAAGATAAATGGTTGGGATTGTAAGAAATGTTACAGTGAGACCCTGCTGCAAATTGTCAGACTGATTTAGTCTAGGTTTATGGTCTTATTCTACTCTACCATTTGATAACATTATGCCTTTTTCCTCAGGAGAGCAGCACTTCTTTTTTATTTCTCATGTACAAAACAAAGGGTACTCTTGAACTATCAGTGTAGATAAGAGTAACTTTCTGTACTGTTATTCTAGATTCTGCTTCATTTTGAACAATCTATTTACATTACCTGAAGTGTCATCATCTGCCTGTTTGGCTTGGGTCATGGCCGAAAAGGGTCCATGGACCAGCCCACAAACCTAGTTAACAAAGTAAATAAATACATCACCTCCTCAGAACCTTTTGTCCAGTTTCTCCCACTTCTTTTTCTCATACTTACCATTCTACCTTGAGTGGCATAATCCTCTCCCAACTTTTTCTTACTTGCTTTTCTTGTATGTCTTGTTGATCTTTCACTACTCTGTCCCATTGCTACTTCTAGCACCTTCTCCCCTGCAAGCTGCTTGCCCCACTATCCTAACCATAGCTTCATAGAGTCATAGGTGTGTACTAGGCTAATGACCCTGGAGCCTTTACAAACCTAGCCCATGGGATTACCCTGGAATTGTGCCACCCAATCTTAGTTCCCAGTGCCTCTGTAGAATAAAGCCACTGGAGTGATCACTGGGGTGAATTTTCTATTTCCCATCCACTCATCAAGACTTCTCTTGAAGAGGGCCAGTGAGGTGCTCTGCTTGACATGTATGGGAAGTCCATTCCATAGCATGGGCAGTCTCTGGGTTATGAACCTGTCCCTCCAGCATGTTCTGTTGACTGTGGTAATGAGGTTGAGGTCTCTGGAGTGTGTGGTGCAGAGGGATTGGGATTTCTTCAGATGTAGCATTTCTAACAGAGCTGGGTCAGACATGGCTTTGTAAGTCAAGCAGAGATCGCCTCTAAGTAGACAATATGAGACAGAGAATAGTTGGAGTTTTTTTAGTCTGTCCATATAGGACAAATTTTTAAGGCCTAGGATCGTCTTTGTGAGGAACTTTTGCAGCCTCTCCAGTTGTTGCAGGTGTTTAGTGAGGTACATGCCAAATGTGGCAGTGTACTCAATGATCGGTCTAATGAGGGAACAGTAGAGGGAGACAATGACCTCTTTCTTCCTGGATGCAAAACCCTTAGTAATGAGATGTGCCACATAGAAGGACTTTCTGACCACAGTGGCAATGGGGTGGTCAAAAGAAATATCAAATATCATCAAGTCATATCAAATCATGTTTTTTTATTTTCTCCTTGGTTACTTACCCTCTACCTGCATTGTAGTTCCTTAGTTCTTGCATTCATAGCTCTCTAACCTTCCTTTCCTAGGTACTTAAATAGCAGCCCTTCCTTTTCAGAAATCCCTCAGTCAGACTAATAGTTCACAGCTAGAAAATATGACTGTCTTCCCTCCCCTTCTCGTGTGTGTGTGTGTATTAATATAGCAATAACCCACGCCTGGGTGTGGGTAATGCTAAATTTACCCACGGTTGGCGTGGTTTGGTCCCGAGGGCAAAGCCCGAGGGACCAAACAAAGCCAACCGTGGGTAAATTTAGCATTACCCACACCCAGAAGTGGGTTATTGCTATTATACCATGACATTATTTAAGAAAAGAAACTGTTACTTTTCTTAAATAATGGCATAGTATAATGCCTGTTTACTGCCCTTCCGCAGATGGCTGGCATCCGCGGCAGTTCTGATGTACTGCGCGCCTGCGCAGTACATCAGAGCTGTGGGCAAAAGCAACGGAGAAAGCAAGATCTCCGTTGCTTTTTTTTAGTGTCTCGCTATGTTAAATGAGTTTAACATAGCGAGACAGTTTTAAAATAAGCAACGGACATCTCCGTTGCTTATTTTAGAACTGTCTCGCTATGTTAAACTCATTTAACATAGCGAGACACAAAAAAGCAACGGAGATCTTGCTTTCTCCGTTTTAAACTGTCGCTATGTTAAATGAGTTTAACATAGCGAGACAGCTTTAAAATAAGCAACGGAGATCTCTGTTGCTTATTTTAAAGCTGTCTCGCTATGTTAAACCCATTTAACATAGCGAGACAGTGTTTTTAAAACGAGTTATACTAAGGGAAAAAAGTCCGGGGACCGGACCTTTTCCATTAGTATAACTCGATTTACAACGGGCACGCTGGCCAATCAGCATGCACGTTTCGGGGGGGTCATGGTATAATATATATATATATATATATATATATATATATATATATATATATACATATATATACATATATATATATATATATATATATATATATATATATATATATATATATATATATATATATATATATGTGTGTGTGTGTGTGTGTATTCAGAGTCATGCTGTTCAGATTTCTTTTAGACTGACCTGTGTACAGGAGTATGCTGGCCTTTGTTGCCTGGTGCTACTCATATTCATACTGTTTACAAAGTGATAATACTTAACAGTAAGCTGCAACAAATATAGCTCTGAGCTAAAGGATGCACTGCTGGCAGTATTCCTCTGTCCCTTCCTGCTCCTAACCCCTGTCCGTCATTACTAGTTCCATAGCAACTGTCAGGTAGCACTGATCCTCTCCTCAAATGCTCCAGATTTGCAGGAATATCTTTTGTTTTCCCATAAAAAATGGTACATCTCTCCAAAAATGTGATTTTTGTGACAAAACAGTGATGGCAAAGTCAATAAGCAATGCCAGTCATTACGTTTCAAACATCTAACTCTTCAGAAAAAGGAATGCAATACATTATCATCATATTTTGACAATTTGTCTGTGAATAACAATGCTGAAAAGCTGTCCCTGATTCAGGGCCTTTAATTGTTCCTCATTTTTGGCTTTGATTCTTGTGCAGTCTGAGGGCTATGATTATCACTGCTTAAAGCTGTGCTGTCTTCTTCAAGCACTATCATGGTCTAAAGATCTTAGCAATGACAAGTATCTTTAATGTGATTGTAGTGCATATTAATGGATGCTTGAGAGGTTTAGTTGGATTACCTCTTAGGTAGCTGATGTGTCCGAGTATCACTCTGCTCATTTGTTCAAGACATTTGAAACCACTAAGCACTGGTAATGCAAAATAATGGACCCTGCTGCTTTATGTACATAGTTGTGAACCTGGAACAGCAGCAGTGCAACTTGACAGTATTGCGTCATTTTTGGCATGTGATTGGTACAATGGTTACTAAGCTACAAAGCACATACAATGTGAGATATTGGGTGGTCATAACTTCATAACTTTTCTTTTTGGTTAATTCTATTTTAAGGAGGACAGCATCTACTTCATCTTCCCCATACTTAATCTTTAAAAAAATACCATGTAAGAGGAGCGAAGAGGGACAGTAGTATCCCCTTTACTAACTGAATAAATGACGTTTCTCCATTTATCTGTCCACCTATCTGCCAAGCTACCTACATGTGTACCTATTTTAAATTTGATCTGTGACCTGAACTTAGAATAAGAGATTTTTTTTTAGATGTTGTTCCATCTTCTAAAATGCTGTAGGAACAATAGAACATTTTTGAAGTCCTTACATAAAGAGAAGGTAAGAAAGCATTCAGTATTATGAATTGTTTTGCAAATTACAGAACAGTGTGTTTTACTCATATTAAAAGAATGATTTTCACATGATGAAAACAGTTGCCACAAGAAAGAGTGCAAACTTGTTCAGAAAGTGCACAAAGTGCAAGAAATCAGGATCAAGTAAAAATACTCAAAAAGAGTTAACTATGCAGGAGAGCTCTCCAATGCAATTTTCTTAGGAATACACAGAGTAACAGTGGCATTGTAGCAGACCAGCTTAAAACTTAACAAGAAGCACTCTGGAATAAATGCATTCCTTCTCCCCCAAACATACTAGTTTCCACTTCAAAACTGATGGAGCTTATACCAGTACAGCTTCCAGCTGAGGTTTGCAATGGGCAATCCCCTCTATATCTTCTGTTCCCCATAGATGTGTAGGGGATTGTACTTGCCACACCCCTAACTTCATATTGTACTTCAGGGTCACTATACCTCAGAGAAGGGGAATACAATGAGGCACCCCCACCCCAGACTTAGAATAGTTAACCCCACAGTTGCTGTAATGGGCTCATAATTCTTAGAACTGAAAATATGGTTCTTGAAATTACAGCAGGAATGTATAAACATGTCCTTAATTTTCATATCCATTCTCTACTGTCTTTCCTTTCTCAGTTCAGGTTTCTCTCATTCACCACCCCTAGCTTACATGTTAGCTTGTTTCTGCCTGTCTCCAACATGCATCTTTTTACAAACTTTTTATTTAATTTTAGTGCTTTTCATCTCCACTTAACATGTTCAAACTATAGCAAGTATTAGCACCTCTGTCTCCTCCTAGAGTGTTATAGCTACAAAATTCAACTAATATGTTCCTGCTCTTCAAGATACACATTCTAACTGGTTTAGCTTCATTTATATGGGCTGTTTAATCTTTATATGCTGTGTTTGGGCATTATTGTTTGAAAATAATCTAATTCTAGTTTTATCTCATACTATCAGATGCATGCATGTACATTTTACTTAAACATACTGTGTGCAAATGTGCATATTAATGAGCTTATATTTATATGACATATTCTCAATGAAGTGTGGTGGGTTTATAATATTCTTATTGTTTGCAGACTCTAGGTTTCCAAGTGTCTCTGCAATGCAATGTTCACCAGTCTGCCTTGAAAAGAGGAAAGGGAAAAGTCAGAGTATATGAACAAAAACAAAATGTACAAGTGTTATCTTCATTCCCCAATCATGTTATAACTTATTCCAAGGTAAGTGATAGCCATTCCATGCTAGCTTTGCCTCAAATTCGATCATCGTTATGTAGTAATACCATGATCCTGAATGTTTTTTATTCTTTATACAAAGTCCTGTTACCTCAGCACTGTCACCTTTTAGTCCATGCCACTTAATGCATTATGAGTAGAACCTGCTTTGTTATCCATGCTCCTGAAATTGTCATTATCCTTAAATCGTCTAAAAACATTAAATGTCAAATCTTCCAGTGGCCTCTCCACTAAACTCGATCTTTGATATTTACTCTTCTGCCTGTTGATTTCTGTATTATCTATCTTACATTTTGTACCTCAGTTTAAACTATTCAAAGTTAATAATTATAATCTTTGAGCATGCCTCCAGAGTTCTGATTTATTTTATTTTATTTTACATTTGTTAACCGGGCTAGTCCAACTGGATACATGTCCATTTTCAGTAGAGGCCCGGGGAGAAAAGCTCCAAGTTGCAAGACAGGTGTATAATACATATTAAAAACATATACAATACAGACAACATATAATACAAAAAAGAATTGCTACATCACATTAAAAATATAGAGTTAGTCATCTAAAGTATAAAAAATTTACAAATAGCACTGAAAGGAAGATGAATAGAAGTATTCACCTGGATAACTAGAATTCAAGAAAGACAATGTTGGAAATTGATAGAGGTAGGTTAGCTTAGAGAGTATGTCCAAGCCTAGCTGTGAATAAAAATTATATGCTTTGATGGTAACAGATAGTATGTATGCACCAGTTAGCCAGGGTTGGTACAAGAGCATAACCAGTGGTTAGAGAGGAAATCTTTTAGATTAGTTTTGAATAGTGGGAGAGAGGTTAGGGTTATAAGGTTTTGTGGTAAGTGATTCCATATTTTACCAACTGAATTAGAGAATATGGAGTCCCCTGCTAAATTATTTGAAAAGGAAGTGTGCATCAGCATTTTGTTAGAGGAGCGTAGATTCCTCAAGTTGTTATATGGTGTTATGAGGGTAGAGAGAATTGGGGTATTGTTTGGTTGGTGAAGGACTTTATGGGCAATTATAAGTTGGTTATATTGTAATAGGTGAGGTAATTCAAGCCAGCCTAGATGTTTTAGATTCTGACAGTGATGAGTCCTGTATGGAGAGTTAGTAGCAAATCTGGCAATATTATTGTATGATCTAGTTAGTTTGTTGAGATTATTTTTGGACAGATTGGTATATATGGGGGAAGCATATAATAGGGTAGAGATTAAGTGGGTTCTATCTATTGTGGTTCTGGCTAGTGGTGTCAGGAAATGTTTGATTCTATAGAGGGATCCAAGTTTTTTGTTAGTAGTTTTTATTGTATTGTTTATGTGAGTGTCGAACTTTAGTTGATTATCAATTGTAATACCTAGGAGTTTGGTGGTGGGGTCAGGAGAGATAATGGTACCATTGTTCGATGTAAGTGTGAAATGAAGAGGGGGAGAGATGTGAGTGGGTGTAAAGAGCAATAATTTGTTTTTTTTAGGGTTGAGAAGAAGGCAGTGGTTGGAGAACCATTGTTCAATAGTGGTGAAGGATTTTTGTGTGAGAGAATGAAGTTCAGTTTGGGATGGAAATGAGCAAATGACTGTAGAATCATCATCAAATTGAATGCAGGTTGACAGTGGGATAGAGATAGGGATAGATTTCCTCTTTTACACCCATTTGGAAGCAGTGTTATATAAACAGCCCATTTTCTCACAAGAACCCCCCCCCCCCCCATTTACAGTAAAATCCATACTTGTTACCATGGGGAAGCTATCCATTACTCTGCTCTATTTTCTTCCTTTCTTTGTTATCACAAAGTAGCATTAGTACCTCAAAAAGTATCACTGACTTTCTTCCATTCATATAGAGCTTGCCTAACTCCATTCCAACCTTTATTACAACATTGAAGGCTTCCACTATTTATTTCAATATCTATAATGAACAACTGAAGGGACAGCATATCATTTGTTATCTCTTTCACCAGTGTCTGACCTGCTCTGTTCACAGTGCATAAACACACAATCTCCACCCATATCTTGTTCATCCTCTTTTGCTGTAGCAGGTCTGCAGCATAGAGAGATAAAGCCTTAATAATAGCACAAGTCAACCAGTTCGGTTACCAAATTGGGCACCTGTAGGAACTATCTGAGTAAGCAGGGAAGAGAGCAGCCACTGCCAGATTACATATCCAGGGTGAGGGAGGAGACTGTTCTCATTATAAGGGTCACACCTAGCAGGAGTACTAGGGGTTACCTAGCGGAGTTCAAGTGACACAAGCCAGTGCAGTCACAGTACCAAACACCAGCAAGCCGAGAAGAATCTAACATACAGATGAAAATTTCCACTTGGGAGGTTGCAATAGAAGGTCCGAGTTGGGAAATAAAGCTCCTCAGAAAGAGGAAGTTGCTGTATAACAGCAACGAAAGGCACTTCAATTAAACGGTTTTGTTTTATAACATACGTACGGAGCTTGGGCTTTATTTCCCAACTTGGAGATTTAGCTGGATATATTTTTTGGGGTTTTGGTTTGTTTTTATTTACCAGTTGATTTGGTTGCAATAAAAGGCTCAGCAGAGCAGCTGAGGAGGACAGAGTTCTTCCATAGGCAATGTTTTCCTTCCCTGCAAGACCAACAAGTTGGCCTTCTCCAAATCAGCTAACTCACATGATGGAATGGTTATGATAAGGATTCTCAGGTGGAAACAGATAGGCCAAAGGGAACTCACTCAGCCCAGGAAGGCCTGACTCCTGAGCTCCTGAATCACATGGGTGTCAGCACTGGAGCCATAAGACAAGGTCTGGAGTGAGAGTGGAAGGTGGAGACTCTTCTGCTAGTCTCCACCTCATTCCTTAATAAGGGATTCCTTTAAACAGTGGTATACAAAATATTTCATTGCCTCCATATCTACTGCTCTTATCAAAAGTCCCTTGCCATTGGCCTGTGCTTCTTTTCCTTTTCACTTGCTCCTTCTTTGATCTTCTGTCTAGCTCAGTAGCCTTCTTAATGATTTGCATTCCCTGTTCCTGAAAAAGTACTCATCACTCACTAGCTCTGCTGACCTGTAACCTAGCTCTGCTGACCTGCAACATATATTTTCTTTCCAAAGTCAGTGTCTTAACTACAGTCATTCCCATCTGCCCTACCTGCCTGAATTTCCTTAACCATCTTCATCTTTTATATTACTCTGCCTGTCTGACACAATTTTCTTCATACCCTTTGCTGTCTCTGCATTGACCCAGCATGACTCTGTTTAAGACTTAAGCCTGAAACTTCACTAACTTCTGTTTTACTCGTACTGAAAGATGTACAAGCCTCTGAAGACAACAGTGAAGCAAAATCACCAAAGGGATGCAATTCATTAGTGTTATGGTGCTCAGAGATGTATTCAGAGCTCTTTATAGTTTTCTCATTTAGTCTATAGCATTTGGAGAAATACATCACATTTCTGTCCTGATTTTTGCTTCAGTATTTGAACCAGAACATAAATAAAACAGTGAAACATTATGATTTGCTTTCTGCTACAAACATAAAGTGCAACACCGTTATACTGGATGTTTGATTACATATGTAACTAGCAGTACAGTAACAAATTATACTATGTCTGATTTAAACTTGCATGTCACGGATTCTATTTGTATCCCCTCCTTCCAACTTCTTATCTTCTCCCCAACTGGTGTTTTTTATAGTATCTAAACATTGAAAAAAGGACTAAGAGCACCAACATGCAGGAATTAATCCAGTACAGGTAGTTCACACTCATACCATAAAAATATAAACAATTGTACACCTTTTCAACAGCAATCATCATAATAGTCTCCAGCACTGAGTTTATTAGTGATTACATTCATATTAAATGCAACACAGATAGATTAGTGTATGTGTCTATCAGTACTAAGCATGGCCTCAAGCTCAATGCCAAAAAGTGCATTGTCATTCCCTTTGGTAAAAACTCTGTACCCATGAACTATCACATAAACGGCAGTCTACTTAACCCTGAATGTGTGATAAGAGACCTTGGGACTCAGGTGGACAGTAGTCTCTCCTTTGATAATCACATCACCACTGTAGTCAGGAAATCCTTCTATGTGGCACATCTCATCACAAAAGGGTTCTCATCCAGGAAAAAAGAGGTCATCGTTACCCTCTACTCATCACTCATTAGACCCATTATAGAGTACAACACCCCTTTTGGAATGTACCACACAAGACATCTGCAGCAGCTGGAAAGGCCACAGAAGTACCTCACAAAGAGGAGTACTGGCCTCAAACATATGCCCTACACTGACCATCTCAAAAAACTCCAGCTTTACTCTGTAGCATATCACCTACACCGAGGAAATCTCTGCCTAACATATAAAGCTATGTTAAACCCAGAGCTGCTGGACATGCTACACCTAAAGAAATCTCAATCTCTCTGAACTACACGCTTTAGGGACCTAAACCTTATCACTGCAATAAACAGGACATGCTGGAGGAATAGATTCCTGTGCCAGAGACTTCCTATACTCTGGAACAAGCTACCCATCTATGTTAAGCAAAGTTCCTCATTAGCACTCTTCAAGAAAAATCTTGATGAGTGGATGGGAAATAGGAAATACACCCCGGGGATCACTTTGGTGGCTCTACTCAACAGGGGCACAGGAAATTAACTTTCTTGGGTGGTGTAAGCCAGGGAACCTTGTTGACTAGGCTTACTTAGGCCCTTGGGCCGATAGCCTAGCACCTACCTATGAACCTATGAACCTAAGCATGACCAGTCCTTCTGTGTCAAAAGGTACAAATGAAGGAAACCACCTTCCACTTTTTATCCTGAGAGGAAGAAAATGATCACTATCATGATCTTCAAATCTTTTTCCCTGCAGATTTCCATCCACCATCCTGATCACCAAAACTACTATACACAGATGCAGGATACCCCCTTTTTAAATGCAAGGCATGTTTTCATCCTTCAATTCCAGCCCATAACCTGAGGCAAAAATTTGTAATGCATTTCAACAGACTTTCCTTATTCATTATATTCTGATAGCTGTCCTTCTTAATGTATTTTTAGCTTAATATGCTTAATTGTTTTTAAATGACAAATTCAGGAAGAAAGAAACTACACAGACCACTATATGATATCCTAAACCATCTTACCCCTGCATGCCAGTATACGTCATCCAAGTTCAGTGAAATCTTCAAGAGGTATGCATTCCAAACCTTCCATGAAGAGTATCTTGCTGTAGATACAAATTTTATACAAATACAAAAAAATACAAAGATTACAACATGCTGCTTTTGTTAAGAAGAAATGTATGATTAACTCAGTTTTCCATACTTGCTGGATGGGAAAATCCACACATTTCCAGTGCTTTAACTGAAGAATCACATCAAAAAGTGCCAGAATTTGAAGTCCCTATCCCTTTACCAGCTCTTGTCTAGCTCAAGAAAATACAGACATCATTGGGAAAAGAAAAGTCTGAGCCCCAAAGAACTGCTCTGTCCTTCTTGGTCATGTCCTAAAATAAAAAGACTTTAGGAGAAGATCACAGCACATGCCCCCAATCAGGTATTTTCCCTCTGTATTTCATATATCAGTATAAAGCCCCATGAATTACTTAGTTTTAAAAGAGGAGTAAAATATACTTTGTTCCAGACTTTAACCTTACAGACTTTAATCATGAAAATCAGGACAGTGCTGATAAAACCAGGACAGTTATCCATCATCCTTCTGTTTATTGTTATATCCTAGTCACTCCCAGCCCTTAAAACTAATCTCTTTGAAGAGATATGCATCAAAAATAAACTGGATTATGTGCCACTCCAGGACAGAACCCATATTCTAGCTCTGCTACTCTATATTTCTGTCATACAGTGAGAAAACTGGACCAGGGAAAATTATTTATATTGTTTATTTACATTTTGTTGACTGGTTCAATCCAACAAGACCTGTGAACTATTTTCAGAGGAAACCCAATGTAGTATTCTTTCTGACTGGGGGAATTTGGCCAGGGTACTGTAGAAATTCCCTTACTCTAATCAGTAAGTGGCAACAACTTCAGAAGAGGCTGACCTCAATATACAGCAGTCATTGATGCTGGAAGATCATTGTGCTGATGATGAAAGTAGTGAGTAGTTATGATCCAACATAATGGAAAATTGATTTAAGTATCCCAAATTGTTGGAATGGAAAGCATTTCATAACTCATATATTTAAATGTGCAGCTTACCTCTTCCTTGACAGTAATAAAATAAATTCTGAGTTTGTGTTTCAGCAATGCTGAGAGTTCATCTGTTTCAAGCAATCTTCAGTTGGCAGAGATTAGAAATCTGGGAGAAATTGAAGAAGGCTTGTTTGGTATAGTACACAATCAGTGCACTAATAGCTATGCCAAGTAACAAGGCAACTTTAGAGCAACATAGATTTTTAGCTGCAGATTCATTTTATTGATGGGAGCTCCCCCATAGACAGATGTAAGTTCAAGAAAGACATAATTAATCCACCTGGGGTTTTGATTTCCAAAGTAAGAACTTCTGTTAATTTTTCTATTGACATGATTTATGACTTAAATCTGGAAACAGATTGTATTATAGCAATTCTGGCAAATTTTGAAAATAAAGGTTTTGGTAGAGAATATAAATTTGAACAAGAGAATAAAAGTACAAAATTGACCTGTTTTTTTTTTTTTTTTAATGGGAAGACATTAGGAAAGCAGCAAGCATTGTGATGTTTATGGTAAATCAAGGATACTATGAGACTATGGTCTGGAGTTGGATTATTTGTTGTTAATGGGCATCTGCAGCATATTGCTAACCAGATTTATGTGAACAGCAGATATGTCATTCATTATGCAGGATATCCAAAATATTGGTTTGTGTGTGCAACATTAGGACAATTTCAAAGGGAATCTTTATTTATTATTTATTATTTATTTTATTTATTTATTTTATTTTACATTTGTTAACCGGGCTAGTCTGGCTGGATACATGTCCATTTTCAGCAGAGGCCCGAGGAGAAAAGCTCCACTATCAGACTAATACACTATAATATATGAAGTCATTAATAATACTATTTATACAAATAAAACTAAAAACTAATATAGTATAATACGGCAAAATACAAATGCAAATACATTTTTCATGTACAAATCTGACTAGATGACAATCAAAATTCAGTCAGGGGCTGAGGAGAAAAGCTTCAGTATCAAAAACAATTTAAAGTTAAAACAATATCCATAGTAGCTAGTCATGACAACAAATAGGTCTTGGCTGAAAGCATAAAAGAGGTTAATATATAGTGTTAAACAGGCAGGTTAGTAGTGTAAAAGATATTAAAAGGTTAGAGATAGGTAAAAGGCAGAAATGATGTAAAGAGAAAGGAAATAATAAAGTACAGTTACTGTTAGGTATAGGAATTCTGGACTTAGTGAGGTTAAGGAACAGGCAGTAGGTAAAGGAGAGGGGGAAAAACAAAGATAGTGAGAAATATAAAAGGTAGCAGGATTATAGGAGGTCAGCTAAAAGACGCAAGAGACAGAAAAAACAGAGTGGTCAGAGGGGGAGTCAATACAGAACTAAGAACAGAAGAGTGAAGGTATAAAAAAAGGGACTGTGGAAGTCAGTTTAAGTTAGAACAGAGGAGCAAAAGTACACAGGAGCAGACTGGGGAGAGTAATAAATTTGCTGAGGTCAGTCAGGATTAGAGCAGGGGCATAGCCAGTGAGTTATTAGGTGAGTTTTCATCTGTTTTTATATGGGCAAACTAGAAATAGCAGCAACTGTATAAAGATATGGATTAGATGTGAAATTTATAAACATTCTTGCACCGATTGCCCAAAAAATTATGTGGATGGCATGAATAAAAGTGATGTGTTAAAACAGATCATTCAAATAAAGACTTTTCTCATTATGGTACTTGTCAACAGGAAGTTATCAAGAAGGAAGGAGATGGTGCTGAAAAGTCTGAAATGAGTCCTGTAAAAGATTGGATTGCTGCAGCATATTCAGAGGAAGAAAAAATATTATACTAAAGTGGAAAAGGAGACATTACACTACTTTGTGCCACATGAAAAAAAGTGGAGAAACCAAGAAGGAAAAGGAGATTTAAGGGTAAGGAATGGCATAGGATAATAAAACAGTAACATTTAGTGTAAATAATTGGATAAATCATGTTAGGATATAGTATATGACCCAGTGGATAAAGCCACAGCGAGGCTAGCCACCCAATGATTTGAATGTTGGCTCTGGATGTTTGTTACTGTTGAAGTGACACCCCAACCTGGAATAAAGGGATTGTGGATGGATATGCTTCATGCAGGATATTCGCAGATTACCCCAGGAAGAACAACTTTGTTTAGAAGCCATTTTAGATGGTAAAGGGTTTTGATCTTTTGATACAGACATGTTCCTATGTGGTTGTATTTATTGATACAGGAAGGGCTATGTGCTTGATCCATGACATATTCGGTGATTTATAAATATTTATGCACACACAACACTTGAAAACTGAAAACAGTTATGAGAAAGTTAGAATGTATGGCTGAATACTGGTAGTATTATTATTATCTGAGAAGATTTTAGCATTGCTGGATAAGAAAAAGGAAACAAAGGAAGAATTCTGAGGACAGAGATATACATAAATATAAAGAAATTATAAGGTTAAGTTCTTTATCTTCTACAGATCTAAGTGGCTGTACATAAAGAATGTGTTTTTCACTAGGATTGATTATATTTTTTGATTTTTCTAGCATGGATTTAAAGGAGATAGTGATATAATCAAAAATGTGTTTCAGATTACAAGACCATTTGAATATGTCACGAACTAAGACGTTTTTGGTCAAATAAAAAAAGGAGTTGTAGATATAACATATATGGGAGTCTTTTTATTCATTGTAATATGAAGACTTATCTTGAGAGTATGTAAAGATCATGCAGATTCAAATCTGAATACAAGTCATGGGTGGAGTGTTGCTTTTGTTAAAAAAGTTAATGTTAGAGTATAAACAACATTTGCTTAGAGGTACAATTAACAAATGAGATCATCAAAATGTATCTGAACATGGAGGAAATGTAATAGAAAGAAGTGATAATAGTTATCTTGAAAAGAAAAGAAGTGTACAAAACAGAAAGTATCATTACAGTTATATTACAGTTTAATAAAGCGGCCAGAGGAGGAAAATATTAACTGTAAATGTAATTGTTGAAGAATAAATTTAGCCATTGCAGAGCCAATGGGGATGTTAGTTACTGATACACAAAAAATTACAGTTGGAGTTATACTAGCATTTGATATATTAACTGGAGGTCCAAGTTTTAACAAAGAGGAAAATGACTGGAAAAGATATAATTTGGAACTGGAAAAATGATTTACATGTTTTGAAATAAAATTAACCCTTAAGAAAGTGTAAACTAGATCTGCACCAGAGGAGGATGGAGTACCTTATTTTTATTATACATTTTCAAACAGTTAGCAGTTGTGTTTGTTAGTGAAATAATTTTGCAAGGGGTTTTACTTTAATTTGAGAGAGCAAAAGTATATGTTACTATTAACATCAATACCCCAGCCTGATAACACAGAGGTTAAGGCACAGAATTACCAACTGGTAGACCTGGGTTCAAAAGCTGGTTGTAGCACAACTAGGAAGCACTATATGCGCACAAGAAAGTCCTGGCAATCTACTTCTTTTTTTTTTCAAAACAGGTTTATTGTTTTAACATATAAGAGAAATATCATAACAATTTTATACAAGTAATTAAAAATAGGTATTATTATAATATTCAACAAAACAACTAAAGTATTTACAAAGACATCCACTACAATCAGATCAATTAATTAAACTAAAATACCATGCTATTGAAATTAAATTTTTTTTAAAAAATTTTGTAAATTATCCCATACAATAAAATAAGATGTTTTTTCTGTTTGTTCTAGTCCTAATTGTGTTTATTTCCATATGGCACACTATATTCATAACATTTTTAAATTCATTGAACGAAGGAGGTGTATCTGAAATCCAATTTCTAGTTATTATTTTCCTAGCCACTGCTAGAATAGACCATAACAAGGGAAGCTTAACCTTTTTAACACTTTGAGGTACAGGTGTGTTGAATAATATAAGAGATTTAGAAATAATGAAATTATCTGTAAAAAGAGCCTGCAAAAATTCATTAATTGACTTCCAGTATTCTTTCAACTTTATTCAGTCATAAAACATATGAGCCCAGTCAGCATTAATTTCTACATTACATCTCTTACATAGATTATCTTTATTATTTATTTTATTCATCATCAAAGGTGTATAAAAAGATCTATGTAAAAATTTCCATGTATAAAGTCTCCAGACAATGGAAGACGTAGTTCTATAAGCAGATTCCAATATATGTTGTGTATCTTGTTGATTTGGTGGGTCCCCATTAATAGAAGTGAAATAATTCCAGTATGAATCTACACTGTAAAAAGTTTCTTGTCTGATAACTTTATGTATGTATGAAAGTTTACCTTTATCAGAAACTTTATGTTGTAAATTTAATATCAAGTAATCAATCAGTGTTGGAATAGATTCTTTAACAGTTATAGACATTAAATCTATTTTATTAATGAGATGTTGTCTAAAGGTCTGAACCTCTAACCAGCAAGTTTTTCTTAGATCAAATTCTTGTTTTAAGAAATCTAGATTTTTAACTTTATTATCAGATATCAACTGATACCAGTACTTTAGATCATTATCTATAGCTAAATGAGTTCCTTCAGAAGTAGATGACAAAAGCATACCCTGAGTATACATTATAAGAAATACAATAAAATTCCATTCCCTATACTTAGGGTGCATGAATATAAAGTTACGATAACTAATAATAATATTTAATGGGTAACAAACCATATGTTTAGGTGTAATAGGTGAAGTACAAAATTCCTTTAGTAACCATAACATGGAGTTATTTACAATCATATTTTTACGTGTTAAGGAGATTTTCATGAAGTGTATACTAATTAGCTCCCAATAATCTTTCCATTTTGTGACATATGACTGATCTATTAATAAAGTAATAACTTTTACAATAGAAGAGATAGTATATAAATTAAAGTCTGGAAAAGAAATACCCCCTTGAGACCAGCTATTAGTATGTTTCTTTAATGCAATCCTAGGTCTATTAGGTGCCCATAAGAAATTTAACATTAGTGTGTTCAGTTTCTTGATAATTATTTTTGTAGGTGGAAGTATTATTGATTGTATTAAGTATAAAATCTTGGGGAATATTATCATTTTAATAATTGTAAGTCTCTCCTCCATAGTAAAAAAAACATATTATTCCAGGTATTAAAAAGATTTTGTATATTAAGAAAACAGGTATTATAATTATTATATATAATAGATTTAATATCTTTAGATAGTAGTATACCTAAATAAGTTATCTGACCTGAATTGGGTACATATTTAGTAAAATCACTAATGAGAATATTTTTTCGTGTATATATAGGTAGTATTTTAGTTTTTTCTTCATTGAATATTAAACCAGAAATACTTTTAAAATTCATCATGTTATCAAATAGAGACTGTATAGAAGAATTAGATC
>NC_056748.1:959718232-959860732 GCF_019279795.1 Protopterus annectens
AGTTAAATCACAGCTTGCCATTAAATCTCCAGATATTTTGACTAGTTATGAAACAAAACATTTCTTTGCACACAGAGAATAACTTTGATTAAATCTTTTTCAAAATATTTGTTGCTTCTTGGAAATGCAGGAACTATATTTAAAAAGATTAATAATAAAATAAAATGATGAGAGAGAAAAAAAGAACATAGTACAAATCATTTGAATTTTAGTCTCTTCTTCTTCTCTGAAGTCTTCCACAAAGTTTCAGTTGCCAGTCTCTTTAACGAAGGACTAGCCCATTCCATTTCTTCTATTTTTTCCAAAATCTTATTTTTAGATAAACAGTAAAGCAGAGTCTAAGTCATCGAAAATTTTAGGACCATCAGGAAGGAAGATTTTAAGCTTGGCAGGAAACAGAAGGTATGTTTTAAACTGTGCTTTTTAAGCTCCCTTATTAGTGGCAGAAAAACTTTTCTTTTAGCTAATACCATGGAAGAATAGTCATTGTCAAAACGCACAGTTGTTTCATTAATCTTAACAGGAGCTTTAGCCCAAGCAGATTTAAGAACCATCTCTTTATCAAAAGATGATAGAAATCTAACTATAACTGATCTAGGATAGTTTTTGTTAGAGTTAGTATTAGCTATAGATCTATGTGCTCTTTCGATACCAAAAGAGAATGCTTCTGGTAAATCTAAAGTTTTAGGAGCCATGTTGTTAAAAAGAAGTAATATTGTTACCTTCAATATTTTCTGGCAGTCCAAAAATCCTAATGTTATTGCGCCTAGATCTATTTTCCAGGTCATCCAGCTTTGTTTGTAAATGTGTATTTTGTTTCAGCAGAAACTCAATGTTAATTTCCTCTTCTTGTATTCTATTTTCCATGTCATTCACAGCTTCTTCTATGCCTGTCATCTGGATCTTCTGTTGTTGCAGGTCCATATGTAACAAGTCTATTTGTTTTGTAGTTTTTTCTATGAAAGTGTCTATTTTAGTATCCATTTTATCCATCTTAGCAGTAAGTTGCTGGACTATAATTATCAGAGACTGAAGTTCTTTCTTGATGCTGGAGTCTTGAGAATTTGTCTTACTGGAACTCATTTCAGACTGATAAACTGACAGGAAAATTTCCAAAGTAATTTCTGACAGGAATATTATTAAGATTTCCTTTCTTTTTTAGATATAGTTCAAGAACTATATAAAACAAACATATTTAGAAAGAAAATTACTTCAAGAATTAATTTTTTAAGTAATTAATTCCTGTCAATGTAATGAAATTGGTGGAGCTGAAGAAATCTGCTGCTATCCTGTGTTCATCCTTGGCCACGCCCCCCTGGCAATCTACTTCTGTAATATGCTATGTAAAGCTTATGGGGTCTACCCAAAGAGTCACCATGAGTCATTTTCAACTGTAGTGAACTTATTAACCCAAATTAACATTAACATAAAAGGAAAAGAAGAAATTGGATTACTGGCAAATAGTTTCATTACTATAAGCATGTGGCATATGTATTTCAAGAAAGGTTGAAAGCTTCAAATGAAAAATAATTTACCCAAGGAAATACAAGGTGCTTTAGGGAGAGAATTGTCTCTGTTATTTCATGGGTAGTAAGGAAATTATGTAATGAGTACTACAGCAGGTAGGCCATAGTTCTGTTCTATTTAAAACAACAATATGAACCAGACAGTGTAGAAATCCACCAATAATCACAAAAAATACACTGCCACAGCTGGATGCCCTCACAGTCCTTCTTTATTATAAAATTCCACACAATTCCACACAATTGCCAGATTGAGCGCTTTCTTCACTGTATATAGGGATTTCATCAGAATCTGTATCTCTAAACAGTTTCCCCCTTTAAATAATTACAACATAATAACATCATTAATTATCTATGACTCATTCAGAAAATACATTTAAAATACCACATCTAAAATGATTAAAAATCCTCAATTGTACAATTCTTTTATTACAACTTTAAAAATATTTGTCATAATCACTTTTATTAAAATGTTTAAACCATTCACACCTACTCATCATACTGAACATAGTATCTTTCATCCTACTTTTATACTCTTTTTTTGTAATAAACTACTTCTATATATGTTTATTTCATAAAGTGCAATTTTTTGTATAATAAGGGCTTAATCGATATTATTTCATTTAACCCTGGGGTTTGACTTGCTTGTAACTTAATTTGCCATCTTGTTTCTCTTTCTTCTATATGACTTCTGTAGTCCCCACCCATAGGATTTTGCAACACTTTCTCTAAAATCCCAAACCTGAATTCTGCACAATTCTGACTTGTGTTTATATGTCTATATAGGGCGTTGTTGCAATTTTTTGTGGATATTTGGTATGTGTGTTTGTATATCCTGTCCCTCAAGCGTCTTTCTGTTTTATCTATGTTGCAATTTTTTGTGGATATTTGGTATGTGTGTTTGTATATCCTGTCCCTCAAGCGTCTTTCTGTTTTATCTATGTAAAAACTGGGACAGAATTTATACATAGCCAAGTATACCACTCCTATAGTCTGACAGTTTCCTTTTATAAATCTAACTTGAGTTCTTAAAGAGTTTTCAATAATAATAGTCTCATCCATACATATATACTTACATTGTGTACAATTTCCACATTTTGTGGTGCCATATCTACCCTTGATCTTTGGATTTATTTCAAAGGTCTTTTTTAAGTTAGGGCCTATCTTGTACACAAAATTTGGTGTTGAACCTCCAATAGCCCATAACTTTGGGTAGTTTCTAAGAATAGCCCAGTTTTTGTTCACTATTTTTTCCACCTCAGATGCTTTACTCCCAAAAGGCACAACCATAGCCTTTTCAAGTCTATTGTTTTCCACCTCTTTATTGTTTTTACTTTCCTTGGTACCACTCATATTTCCTAATAGGGGCTTGTATTTTTCCCCCATTCTTTTCTTACGTAACCTACATATTCATCTATTATTTTTATTGGGTACCCTCTCTGCTGAAATAATGTTGCTACTGTCAGCAATTCCCTATCTATATCTTCTTTCTTAGATGTCATTTTTGCTATCCGTATTAGTTGGCCTTTTATGATACTATTCTTCTGTTTAACTGGGTGGTCACTCGTATATTGTAAATAGGAATTACTGAAAGAGGGTTTCCTGTACACCTTAGACTTAAAACCATTATTGTCTTTCTCTATATATGTATCTAAGTAATTCATTCATTTCTTATCATATTCATGTGTGAATTTAAAAAAACCTGTACTCTCATTCATATATTGAATCAGCTCTTTTATTGTGTGTTCTGGACCTTTCCATAAAATAAATATATCGTCCAAGAACCTTACATAAAGCTTTATAAACTGGAAGAAATCATTTTGAAAGACTTTATTTTGCTCCCCACTAACAACACAAGGTTGGCGAATATAGGGGCACAAGAAGCCCCCATTGCCACCCCTTTGTGTTGCTTGTAGTATTCTCCTTCTATAACTATAAAATTATGGTCCAAGACTATTTCCATAAATTCCATTATAAGATCTTTTGTTTAGAGATACAGATTCTGATGAAATCCCTAAATACAGGGAAGAAAGCGCTCAATCTGGCAATTGTGTGGAATTGTGTAGAATTTTATAATAAAGAAGGACTGTGAGGGCATCCAGCCATGGCAGTATATTTTTTGTGATTATTCTGTTCTATTTAAGCTTGTAACTCTCTGCAAATCAAGGGTTACTTCAGTGGGCAAAATGGAAAGTCAGACTACTTTTTTTCCCTTTGTGGCCAGTCTCATAGAATTAGGTATCCTAAAGCAGTATAACAACTGTTATATGTTTGCAGATAATTAACTTTTAATAAAGACAACTGTTTGTGAGATGTTCATAGGTTCATAGGTAGGTACTAGGCTATCTGCCCAAGGGCATTTATAAGCCTAGCCACAGTGTGTCAGCTTTCACCGCCCCATTGATTAATTAACTGAGCCTTTGTCAAGAAGAGCAAATGAAGTGATCCCAGGGGTGTATTTTCTGTTACCCATCCACTCGTCAAGGTTTCTCTTGAAGAGTGTTAGTGAGGGGTTCTGCCTAATGTAGTTAGGAATTTTGTTCCAAAGCATGGGGAGTCTCTGTGACAGGAATCTATCCCTCCAGCATGTTCTATTTATTGTTGTGGTGAGGTTTAGCTCACTAGAGCGAGTGGCTCGCAGTGACTTGAATTTCTTTAGGTGGAGCATGTCCATCAATTCTGAGTTGGACATGGCTTTGTAAGTCAGGCAGAGATCACCTCTGAGTAAGCGCTATGCCACTGAGTATAGCTGGAGTTTTTCCAGTCTGGCTGCATAGGACATATGTTTGAGACCAGTAATCCTCTTGGTGAGGTACTTTTTTGGTATTTCCATATGTTCATAGGTTCATAGGTAGGTACTAGACCTAGCCAAATGGTACCCTGGCTTTTGCCACCCAAGAAAATTATTTTCCTGTGCCCCTGTCAAGCAGAGCCACAGACGTGATCCCCGGGGTGAATTTCCTATCTCCCATCCAATCATCAAGATTTTTCTTGAAGAGTGCTAATGAGGAGCTTTGTTTGATATAGATAGGTAATTTGTTCCAGAGTATGGGAAGTCTCTAAGATAGGAATCTATCCCTCCAGCATGTTTTGTTTATTGTGGTGACAAGGTTTAGGTCCCTAGAGCATGTAGCTTGGAGGAATTGGGATTTCTTTACGTGGAGCATGTCCAACAGCTATGGGTTTGACATAGCTTTGTATGTTAGGCAGAGATCGCCTCTGAGTAGGCGATATGTGACAGAGTAAAGCTGGAGTTGTTTGAGATGGTCTGCATAGGGCATCTGTTTGAGGTTGTTAATCCTCTTTGTGAGGTATTTCTGTGGCCTTTCCAGTTGTTGTAGATGTCTTGTGAGGTACATACCAAAAGGGGCATTGTACTTTATAATGGGTCTAATGAGTGATGACTAGAGGGGAACAATGACCTCTTTTTTCCTGGATGAGAAACCTTTTGTTATGAGGTGTGCCATGTAGAAGGATTTCCTGACTACTGTGGCAATGTGATTATCAAAGGAGAGACTACTGTCCACCTGTGTCCCAAGGTCTCTTATCACACTTTCGGTGTTAAGTAGACTACCACTTATGTGGTAGTTCATGGGTACAGAGATTTTACTAAAAGGGATGACAATGCACTTTTTGGCATTGAGCTTGAGGCCATGGCTTTGACACCAGGCATCTGTCTCAGTGAGGCCCTTTTGTAAGATGTCCACATTGTTAGGAGATTTGATTATGGCTCCTAGTTTGCAGTCATCTGCAAACTTTGTTAGCCAAAGATCTTCTGTGTTAACCTGTACTTCAGAGAAGTAGATACCAAACAGGAGAGGATGTAGGACTGAACCCTGTGGTACTCCACTTGTCACTGGTCTGAAGTTGGATTTAGAGTCCGCTACTTTCACAGTGTGGGTTCAGTCAGTGAGCCAGTTGGCACCCTATCTTGTGACATAGGGATTTATACCTAGTTTAGTGAGTTTGTCTATAATTCCAGAGTGGGGAATGGTGTCGAAAGCCTTGGCAAGATCTAGATAGGCTGTGTGTACCACCTTTCCTTCATCTACAGCTTTGGTGACCACTTCAAAGAAGTCTAGCAGGTTTACGAGATATGATCTGCCTTTTACAAACCTGAACTGGGTAGGGTCCAGAGTTTGGAGATTACCAATGTAATTGTTTATAAGTTCCATGATGATACGCTCCATAGCCTTGCAGACCAGGCTCGTCAGGCTAATGGGGCGGTAGTTCCCAAGGTCCGTGGTGGCTCCCCCTTTGTGGAGTGGGATAACTGTTGCTGTGTGCCATTCAGTGGGCACAAAGCCTGCGGTGAGGCTATGATTGAACATGGTACTTATGTGGGGTGCCAGTTCATTCTGTAGTTCATGCAGAACGCAGCCTGGGATGTTGTCAGGTCCCATGGATGCTGTGTTCTTGGCTTTGGAGAGTGTGTTTTTTACCTGTGCAGCCGTGATTACAGGTACTTTGCATTCTTCCGGTATAGAGATGAGCCCTTTAGGGGATGAGAGAGGGGTAAAGTTAGCACTGAACCTATCTGCCAGGATGTTAGCAATATCAGTTGGTTCTGTGTATTTAGTGCCATTGTGCTGTAACTCAGAGCAGATCTGAGTGTTGCCATTGAGATTCTTGACATAGCTATAGAATGCTTTGTGGTTGTCTTTAGAATTAGTGGTGATTTTGTTTTTGTAACTAGCTTTGGAGGATTTTATGAGGGATCTCAGCTTCTTACTGAGGCTGACCACGGAATTCCTCCAATCATGGGATTTTACTCTTTTTTTGCAACAGTTTCTTTCTTTTGTTTTAGAGTTTGTTTATAGCAGGGGACCACCAGATTGGCTTCCTTTTTTTGGAGGACAGCATCTTGGTTCTGTTAGGGGATTGCACAATCCATGCATCCGTGTAAGTGCTTATAAAGTGCAATTGTATAGGATTCAGCAGTCGTATCTCTATTGTCCATCAGCATGGGTTTCGTGAAGTTTGCCACTTCTGTCTTAAGAAGTGTGAAGTTGGCTATGGAGAATTTTTTTATGGTGGTTTCCCTAATTGGGGTTGGGGCTGGGAAGTGGATGTCTAGGATGATTTGCTTGTGGTTGGATCTGACCAACGAGGAATTGACCTCTGGTGTGGAACACTGGTTGAACATGTTGGTAATGACCAGGTAATTTCCAGCTGTTGGAAGTGTCTTATGATGTACATCCCAAATGAGGCATTGTACTCTATGATGGGTCTAATGAGTGACGAGTAGAGGGGCAGTATAACCTCTTTATTTCTAGATGTCAACCCTTTAGTAATTAGATGGGCTACATAGAAGGATTTCCTAACTACTTTGGCAATATGATTGTCAAAGGAGAGATTACTATCTACCTGGGTCCCCAGATCTCTTATTACCTCTTCTGTATTAAGGGGGCTGCCACTTATGTGGTAATTCATGGGTGTTTTGTTTTTCCCAAATGGGATGACTATGCATTTTTTGGCATTTAGCTTGAGACCATGACTTTGACACCAGGTGTCCGTCTCAGTAAGGCTGTTTTGGAGAATGTCTGTGTCAGCTGGAGAGTCGACTTGGTTAGCCATAGTCCTCCTGTGTTTGCCTGTACTTCTGAAAAGTATATGCCAAACAGTAGGGGTCCCAGGACCGAGCCTTGTGGGACACCACTTGTGACTGGTTTAGAGTCGGACCTGGAGCTTGCTATTCTTACCGTGTGAGTTCTTTCTGCAAGCCAGTTGACAACCCATCTCGTGACGTAGGGATTTATGTTCAGGCTGGTGAGGTTTTCTATAATTCCCAAGTGGGGAATGGTGTCAAAAGCCTTGGCGAGGTCAAGGTAGACTGTGTGAACTGCCTTCCCCTCATCTATGGCCTTGGTGACTGTCTCGAAGAAGTCAACCAGGTTTAGTAGGCAAGATCTGCCCTTAACAAAGCCGAACTGGGTCGGGTCAACTGTTTGGAGGTTCCCAATGTCTTTGTTAATGAGTTCCATGATGATGCGCTCCACAGCCTTGCGGACCAGGTTAGTCAGGCTAATGGGGGGGATAGTTACCAGGGTCAGTTGTGGCCCCTCCTTTGTGGAGCGGAATAACCGTTGCTGTGCACCATTCTATAGGCACGTAGCCTGTGGAGAGGCTGAGGTTGAACAGTGTGTTTAGGTGGGGGGTTAGTTTGTTCTGTAGTTCATGCAAGATGCAAACTGGGACACCATCTGGCCCCATTGATGCTGTGCTTTTGGCTTTTGAAAGGGCTGTTTTCACCTGTGCGTCTGTGATTTCCGGGACACTACACATTTCCGGTATTGTTGTGGGCCCTTTTGGGGGTGAGAGGGGGGATGAAGTTTGCAATGAATCTATCTGCCAGGATGTTAGCAATATCAGTGGGTTCAGTATATTTTGTGCTATTTTGCACTAGCTGAGAGCATATCTGCGAGTTGCCACTTAGATTCTTGACATAGCTAAAGAAGGCTTTGTGGTTATCTTTCGAATCCTTGGCTGTTTTTCTTTCGAAGTTAGCCTTGGAGGATTTTATGAGGGACCTTAGTTTCTTACTGATACTGATCAGGGATGTCTATACTTCTTGGGATTTGCTTTTTTTTTTTAACTAGTTTCCTCCTTCTATTGTATAGCCTGTGTATGGCAGGGGTCCACCAGACTTGTTTCCTTCTCTTAGGGGAGTGAGTCTTGGTTTTGCTCGGGATCCATGCATCCTTGTAGGTGCTCATAGAGTGCATTTGTAAAGGTTCCTGCATCTTGGACACTGTTATCCTTTACCGTGGGGGCAGTGAAACTTACCACTTCTGTTTTAAGTAAGGCGAAGTTTGCTATAAAAAAGTTTTTCACAGTGGTTTCCTTGGTTGGAGTTGGTGGTGCGGTGTGGACATCCAAAGTGATTAGTTTATGGTCTGATCTAACCAGTGACTGGTTGACCTCTGGTGTGGAACACCTGTCACCCATGTTGGTGATGACCAGGTCCAATATGTTTTCACCTCTGGTAGTGGAATTTACCAGCTGATCCAGGGCATTTGAGTTGATAAATTCCAGGAAGCACTGGACGTGGGAGTTTGTACTTGAGTAGTTTTCCCAGTTAACTGTAGGGTAATTAAAATTGCCCAATATCAGGGTGTTCGGTAGGATCTTCATGTTTTCCAGTATCTCCAGAAAGGCAGAGTGGTGGTCCTGGGTCATGAAGGGTGATCTGTAGCAGGTCACAATTTGCATTGCAGATTTGCCTGATGTTAGTTGCACATGGATGATCTTGGAAGTATCATGTTGCACCAGTAACCTGGAGGTGTAGGTATCCTTGATGCATATGGATACACCCCCTCCTTTTGTGTTTCGGTCCATGTTCTGTGGCCGAAATGTGTGGTGTGAGTTGTAGCCCGGTACTGCTGGGGTGCTCTGTGGAGCCTTGAACCAGGTTTCAGTTACTGCACAGATGTCGATGTTCTCCATACTGAGGAGTGCTTTGAGCACGTCCATTTTGAGATTTAAACTCCTGGTGTTAAGTAGCATAACCCTCATTTTTTTATTTGTGCTGTTTATAGAGGTGGGTTTGACTTTTGAGCCTTGCCTAAAAAAGGCACTATGGTGGCAGCAAGACCCTTGGTCAGTATTCGAAAGCCTAGGGGTGACAGGTGCGAAGTAATGAGGACTGCTGAGCATGTCGTCCCAGGCTGACAGACACTGAATCCCCTTTGAATGACACCAGAAGCTTAGCCAATTGTTGAAATTGATCATTTTTTCTTTATACTGCGGTATCATTCTTGGTGTAGGCAGGATGCTCAGGGTCAGGGTCATACCCGCCTGGGCTACATGATCAGAGAGCTCTTCCATGACTCTTTTCATGTAGTCCAGGGAGGTACGTCTCAGGTCATTCACACCAACATGAACAATGACAGAGTCATATTTGTACTTGTTCTGGAGTGACCTGAGTGCTTGTGTTATGTGGCGAATTCCGGCTCCCGACAGGCAGCTAACAGTAATCTTCTCCTTGTCCAGCCTGGTGAGTGGGACTTCAGTTTGCCTGACTATAGAGTCACCTATTACTAGTGTGTTAGGTATGTTATTTTGCCTTAAGGGCTGTGATTGTGCGGCACACTGATTTTGTGTTTTGTGTGTTGTCTGGTTTGTGACGGGAGGTGCAGGTTTTTTGGGTGTCTGCTTTGGAGGTCTGTGATGCTTTGGCAGGTTTTTATTTAGAGCCTCCGAGTATGATTTTGTGTATTTATGTGTATTTTTTGCCAGTGCTGGTTTAGTATGTCTATGTGAGGCTGGAGGTGTAGTGCAAGTGTTAATCTTCTCCTCATGACTGCCTGTTCCAGTCTTGGGTGGAGAGAGCTTAGCCTCCAATTTAACTATATAATTACATCTCTCGCATATGCTAATGTTATGTGGTAGGAGGAGAGGGTTGTCTGTGTACATGAGGCAGTTGTAACATTGCCTCAGGATACCCAGGTTCACCAGCTGGACTGGAGAGTATACCTTAAATTGCCCTTTGGTCATGCCTGAATAGTAGGGTGAGCTGCTTAGTCTCTTGGTTGGTGAGGGGTGAATAATGAGCCTTGCCCTGCTGGGCAATCAAGTGTTGTGGTATATTAGTGCTTGCTATTAGGTCTGAGAAGGTGCTGGACTGTAGGATGCTTTTTAAGTGCATAGGTTGAGAATTAGACTACTTTCAAGGGAAAAACTGAAGAAAAGACTTGGTGGAGCGGGGATAAATTTAGCCCTAGCTAAATGGCACTGCCCGGATGTGCAAAACTGTGCAAACATGTTTTTTACAGCAAGGAAATGAAAGAGATAGAAATTAGCCCAACATGGCCTATAAATTACTAACATCTGGGCTGGAACCACTCCTCCAGGGACAGATAGCTGCTCAAAGCTCCCTCTTTCACAGGTGAACAGAGAAACCTCCCGCTATCCAAGTAAGGTATGGGCAACTCAGAAAAATGTAACACAGCCCTGAATTCAGCACTAGCCTGAAAACTGGACTATACTAGCTTAGAAAGGTGGGAAACAAGAAAAAAATTTTTTTTGAAAAGATAAGGCAAAAAACAGTAAAAAAAATACACTTAAAACAGCTTTAAATGACTACAAACAGTAAAAAATACACTTAAAACACCTTTAGATGACTACAAGCAATCAGAAAAGGCTTTTAAACAAATTACCCAATTAACCAGTAAAACAATCTCAAAACTGAGCCCTGTTCCTGTAGTCTTGAATCAGACAAGTTCTAACTGCACACTCCTGCCACTGGGGTGCAGTGGAACCTTCTCCAAAAAAGAAGGCCTGGATTAGTGCTCAAGTTATACAAACAAAGCTAGATTCAGCAGGCCTGGATCTAGTCTATGCTACAACAAACAAGGCACACCAATTTCAGTAAGAAACAGTTCAAATATGCAGACACTATAAGCCTTTAACCAGACATTCCCAGCTCAGAAGGGCAGAGTCCAGCCTCTCCTCCCACAAGAGTGCAGACCACGAACCTTCTTAAGGTAAAATAACTGGCCTGAAGCCCAAGTGCTTAAACCAGAACTAATACACTTTTAGAATAACAGACACTGAGCCCTCAATCAGCAGTTCCCAACTACCTGTCCTGTAAGCTACCTGTCCTGCCACAACAGTGCAGACCACAAACATTCTTAATGTAAAACAATTGGTCTGAGGCCCAAGTGCTTAAACCAAAAGGTTTAGAATGATAGATGCACTTTAATCAGGTTACTACCAAGCAGTAATACATACAATTGAATACTTTTAAGAAGGCCTGGATTAGTGCTCAAGTTATGCAGACAAAGCTAGATTCAGCAGGCCTGGATCTAGTCTATGCTACAGCAAACAAGGCGCACCAATTTCAGTAAGAAACAGTTGAAATATGCAGGCACTATAAGCCTTTAACCAGAAATTCCCAGCTCAGAAGGGCAGAGTCCGGCCTCTCCTCCCACAAGAGTGCAGACTACGAACCTTCTTAATGTAAAATAACTGGTCTGAAGCCCAAGTGCTTAAACCAAAAGGCTTAGAATGATGGTTACACCAAGCAGTAATAAATAAAATTGAGTAATTTTAAGATTGCGCAAAAGCAAAATAAAGTAGGAAGAAACACAAATACAGTAAAAGCAGATAAAAAAAGTGCAATTTTTTTATTTATTTATTTATTTTTTTGAGTGAGCAAATGAGATGGGCCTAGGAGGAGTATCCAGATGCAAATTTACAAGAGGGGTGGGCAGTTTCAAAGCCACCAAGATTAACACAAAAAAAAAGCAGGGAGGGTGGCTGGGGAACTAACTGAAAAAACAGAGCCACAACTTCCAGCTAGATAGATAGATAATTGAGAGATATGGAGTACTCACTCACAAAACAACACAGACTAAGGGCATCACACTAACACATCCCATGTTATGTACCCAACCTGGGTACTTAATATAATGCCATATGCTGACATCATAAAGAAATCGTTATCCAAGCCTCCTAGACCCACCACATCACACTATATCTCATCTTTAACATAGGGTTACCATGAGAAAAAAGGCCTCAGTTCCAGTACACAAAGCCTAACCACAAACAAAAATGTTGTAATGACTGGTGACTCCACAGTGAGATACACAGACTCTCCACTCATTAGGGTGTGAAAATACAGGGTGACCGTGAGTTGTCTTTCAGCTACCAGAGTCTCAGACATCTCAAGGACCCTTGTACCAAACAAATATAAGTACAATATGTAAGTTATGAATGTGGGCGTGAATGATTTGGGGTGGAAAAACTCTGAGGGAGATGTAGAGAGCCATGTCTGAACTCTCTATGCATGTCACAAATACAGGTATTTATTTATTTATTATTTTTTATTGACATTTGTTGACTGGGAAAATCCACTGGGTCAAAAATCCATTTTCAGTGGAGGCCCGGGGAGAAAAGCTTCACTATGAGTAAAATAACATTGGATTACAAAAGATAGGAAGTTATACAATTTTAGAAAGAAAGACTTTAAATTACTTAAAAAATATTGACAATTATCACATCACAGCAAACTTTTTTACAAATACTGTAGTACCTTCTATTTAACATAGAGGTGAAAGTAAAGACACCTTGTAGAAAAAAAGAAATTATATCTAAATTCAGTTTAAATACTAATTCAAATTAGGTAAGATCCCGATCTTCTCTGTAAATGATGCTGGTACAAAGAAGTGATGATAGACTTCAGCAATTGACTAAATAATGGGTGTTATTCTAGGGGAATTAAATATGTGTCAGCATGGAACAAGGTGCTTGACAGTCATACCTGCCTTGCAAAGACGGTCTGCATCTCTCATTCAAAGATTTGCCCTTGCTTCCCCCATAGTGTCTTTTCTGGTCAAAGTTTGTTTAGTGAACATTCGAATATAGCAGCATATTGATATCAAAATAGGATCATATAAAGTTGGTTCTGCTTAATACTAGAAATCTAAACAAGATCCATGACATTGACACTCCACTATATGGAAGGCATCTAATATATGTGTGTAATCACAGAAATATCATTTGAATTATTTATTTAGTTAGTTAGTTATTTGTCTTTGTTTACTGTGAAAGCCCAACTGGGTAATACCTATTTTCTGCAAATTCCCGGGGAAAAAAACTCCATTTGCATATGTTGCTTACATTGCATTATACTAAGATCCAGTTAAACGCAAAGTAGTTACATTTCTATTTACATTTATACACAGACAGTAGTTACATTTATACATTCTAAGATTTTACAAAGGTAAAAGTTACTAAAGGGAATGCACATGTACAACTTAGTGGACTGTACAGGCAGCGGTTATGCATATTCATCCCTGTCCATGTTCAAGTTCAACTTAGATCTATAGACAGGAAACAGAAAATTTACTCCAAGGGTGTCCCCTGTACTACTAATGGACAGAAGCGGTTCCTAAATGATTTATCCCATGCATGAGTCCCCTCAAATTATCTATGGTATGATCCCAGTTATTCTCATTAGTGGTAATGGGATGGGCAAGGCCAATCTATAACCAAATGAAATTATTTTGAGTGCAAAAAGGGAAATTGGCTAGGCTTAAAGTCATCTACAATAACAGCTAACCTAGTACTTAACCTCTCTTTTTTTAGGTCTAAAATGTAATCTGAATGCTACAGATTGTAACTAGCCCAACTAAAGGACAAATTATTATCGACCTGGTAGACATTTCCAATAAACTAAAATTCACTGCAACTTTCACTCTGGAGATGACTATCTAAAGCCCTGTGATCTTCTCCTCTCACCCCCCACCCCATTATCACCACCACTAAAGAACATCTACTGAAAATGCTGTCCAAGACCAGTTCTTAGATGGGACCAGGTAATATATGGAGCAGTTTATTAATTAGTAATAAACATGCCCTGGTGAAAATACTCTGTAGCTATTTAACCTGAGCCTGGATACAGGCTCAAGTCCTAGATGTATGACATACAGCACTGGTGATTCCACTCAATAAAGGTGGCCTTACTACAGAGCATTAGCCTGATGAGTCTTATTTGTAAGGTCATGGACCACAATATAACAGACTTAACACCAGCATTAAAAATCGCACCTGCAGCAATTTGGTTTTGTAAAAGGTACAGCCTGTGTTATGAACCTGATAAATGTATTTGGAAATGTAAAACAAGCTGTAGACAGTAGTCACACAGCTTACTTTGATTTAGCCAAGACATTTGACACCATCCGTCATGCTAGCATAATTACTGAACTAAATGCATTATGAATAGACCCCTGAGTGGTCAGACGGAAAACAAAATGGATAAAGCACAGAATCCACATTGTGCTGGTGAAAAGAGCAGTGTCAGAGAAAATTGAGGAGACCAGTAGTGTCCCATAGAGATTGGTGATGGGACCACGTTTTTTCAGTATTTACTTCCCTGACCTACAGATTAATAAAACAAGATCTATGGCTATCTAAGTATGCAGTTGACTGCAAACTAGGAGTTACAGTCAAACCCCTCACTGACAAAGAAGTTCTTCAGCTGGAACATACACTTACAAGTGCCTAGTGTATTGAAAAATGTGCTTAAATTAAATGCTAAAAAACGATTCACTAAAATAATCACTGAATTGGAGAAATTGCCATACAAGGAAACCAGGACTTTTCTTGATAAACCATAACATGAGGGAACTTAGTTCAAGTATATAAGACTACAGAAGATCCATTCTTAGGGAAATCTATGGATTTAGAAAGGAAAGAAAAGAATAGACCAAGTCAGATTGTTAAGAACTTTTAGAAAGAAAAACAGGATAACAAGCACTGGCTTGTTGGCACCTGAAACTTTGTACTAACTGAAATGAAGAAAAGTAAAAGCCTGGAACACTTAACTAAGATTGTCACAAGGCTAAGACAGGAAAATAGAGCCTCTCCTTGTCCCAGAAGAGGGCATTGTATTGTATTATACTGAAAGGGTGGCAGAAAAGGTTAAGGAAGCTGCAGATGTCATTACATTTATTTGGTGCAAAGGAAAGGAACTGTAAGGACACAAGGAGAAAGTACAGGACTTCACACAGAATGCACCTGCACTGAAAAACACGGAGATCTAAGAGTTGTAATGCAGCAAAATTAGTCACTGAGTCAGTATAAATGAATCTTGTTTTGCCGTAAATTATACATAATCAAAGCCACTTTGAGAAGAGTATAATGCAGATGATGCTACCTTATAACGATGATGCATTTGCATGTTTTTATGGTTGCTAAGATAATTCTTAGAGATCAGTTGAACAGGTCTAAAAGTATGTTCGATGTATCATTATCCTAAAGTACATTATGATATGAAAAGAGCCACTGCATTAGTTCACCACATTGAAATGAATGGCATTTTAGCAAACCATAAGGAGTGCTATTCAACGACATGATACACAATACGCAGGACTGGTAGTAAAGCCAGTATGCCATTCTCTACACAATTCAGAAAAGTTCCTCAAACCCTGGCACAGAGAGACCTGGCTGCACACAATGAAGACCAATTGCACGGTAGGTAAGTAACATTGTCTGTGTGAACTGCAAAGCATGTTGTGTACAACCACCATACATGTATGTTCTCTGTAGTGGACAGCAGCAAAGCGTGACCCCAACGTCCTCTGAAAACAGATATCATGCACAGAACAGTACTGAACAATAAATATTAGCACAAATCAGTGTAAATGGCTTATAACAATGAGTATATTAATTATTTTGTACAGACAAGCAGACTGATTTCCAGCCACATTAACACAGAATAACACACTAAGACAAGTCACATCCCTCACAATGATGGGAAAGCTCCACTGCACAAAAGATAACACAACAGCAGCAGACACAACATGCAGATGGCACCCTGCTGTTATGACAAATGAGGAATAATCTTTATGAATCATCCCTAACAGCAGAGAAGGGTGATTCCACAATACTCTGCTATCCCCATATGCCTTAACAGTTGTCACCTACAGTGTACAGCAGCTATACAAAGTAAGCTGATTGCATAATTATTCTTTACTAGCAATACAGATGAACTGCCATCTCTCCAGCAGTGACTGTAATGATAGAAATGTCACCAGTCACTGGAATCAGGAAGTTATTCTAAGGGATATCAAGAATTACACAGTGGCTTATTCTTATTACCAAAGAAAATAGACAATATAAAGGATGACAGTAGAGGTTTCAAATACATCCACAAAGAGACAAATATCAGGGAGTCTGGGAAAGGTGTTTGCTGGGTAACCGATGCACATAGCACTGGCTTTGTGCTACATAAACATAGTGAACCACAACTGTACACAACCGTTCATTACATTTATGAATATGGGGCACATGCACATGTAATAAGACTGCACCTTCTGTGCCACTATCAGAGCTACAGACCGTCATTGATATCCACAACCTTTTTATGGGACTGTGTATTGAAAAATGTGCTTAAATTAAATACACTCCACTCCTATAACACTCATAGGTTGTCTGTCTCACACATACATAAACATATACATTCACAAGCCTAAATCGACAACTAATTTGGTTGACAAGTATATGTGGGTGCAAAAAAAAAATAAATGTGTGAATATGCCAGTATGTCATGTGTGCTATAATAGCTTTCACAGACACACACTTTTATTTGCACAACATAGCCTGTGATGCCCTACAAGTAACATATTTTATTACAGCCTTATTCATTACAGTGGGTTATACAAGTGGTCTGTTGTGGCTTGCATGCCAATAAACAAATGAAAATGAGGCCATGTAATAATGATAAAGTTTTATAACATCTACCATACTCTTTAATTTGAAAACTATGAACACACTATGTGTGCATAAATATAAATGAAAATGCTTCAAAATGTCATAAAAGCCTAGTACCTACCTCTGAACCTATACCCATCTATGTCAAGCAAAGTTCCTCATTAGCACTCTTCAAGAAAAATCTTGATGAGTGGATAGGAAATAGGAAATACACCATGGGGATCACTACTGTGGCCCTGCTTGACAGGGGCACAGGAAATTAACTTTCTTGGGTGGCGTAAGCCAGGGAACCTTATGGCTAGGCTTACTTAGGCCCTTGGGCTGATAGCCGATAGCCTATGAACCTATAAACCTATAAAACATGCTTGAAGAAGGTAATTGCAGCTAATGAGTATAACATATAAATGGCAGGATTCAAAGACCTTTAAATGCTACTATCAGCTTGAAAGTACTGGTGAAGAACACACTTGTATATATGCTCACTATGTATATATATATATATATATATATATATATATATATATATAGATATATATTATATATGTGTGTGTGTGTGTGTGTGTATACTCACTTACAGCATTTGCAATGATATTACTAGTTCTTTTGCAATTATATTATCATGTCAGGGGCAACAATGCAATCACCAGAAAATTGTTGTTTTCGATTAAAAAAAGTTAATAAAAATGGTGCAGATGCAGTTTTATTGATTCATCTGGTACTTTTTTGCATTTAAATACAGGGAGGACTTAGACTTTTAGGGTTAATGCAGATGGTAATGCCACTGATATAGTATATTTAGTGGTATGTTAGTTATGTTTCAGTTTCTATGTGGGCAAAACTAATAGATGGTTTAGGGACCGCATTAGAGAACATTTATGTGACATCTCTAAAAGTTTTGAAAATAATGCACTAGCAAAGCATGTTATCCAACATGGGAAGAAGCATAATTTTAAATTTATGGTAATACAAATTTTTATTTAAATGACAGAGGAGGTGATATTGAGAATCTTGCTGAGGCGAATGAAATTAGATGTATGTTAAGACTTTGAGCCGATATGAGTAGGTGACTTAATGAGAAGATATCCCTTAAGCCTATTATGAAATTTAGATCCTTATACAGGTGATTTAACAATACATAGTTTTTTTATTTTTTAGTATGTTGTTTATATATGTATTTCTTATATATAACAACACAGTTACACAACTCAGAAGCACGTACAGTTTCTAGCACAGTTCTGCTGACTCCATTTTAAAGTAGTCCATTCTACAGGAGCAGAATCATAATCACAACCACTCCACTCCTGTAACACTCATAGGTTCTCTGTCTCACACATACACAAACATATGCATTCACAAGCATAAATCATGGACAACTAATTTGGTTGACAAGTATGCGTGGATGCAAAAAAAATAAATGTGTGAAGGCTCATTTGGGTGAATAACATCTGGTTGAATTCTAGTTTTATGTAGTATAGGCAAGGAAGGTGCAGGAAAAAGAATGGTCTACTGAAAAGGTAGTGGTTGTCAAATGTGCAAATTGTGTTATACCAATTAGTGTATGTTTGTGAGTGTCTGTGTGTTACAATCATTATAAGGGTTAGGGTAGGCAAGGAAATAGATTTAGTGCTGCACCCATTTGGTTTGTATTTTTCTGTGCCCAGAAAGGCAAGCTACATTTTCTCCAAACAGACATACAACTGTGACTCACTCCTACCCGAGGCCAGCCCGCTGTGCTCCCCCTCACTTTGCTCTGGCTTGCTGCACTCCCCTACCCTACCCCCATTCCCACCCACCCCTATCTCATTTCCTTTATACCTAAGCTAACCACACCCCCTGTACAATTTTCCAATGCACTTCCCTCCCACCTCAGCTAACCACACCACTCTAACTTCAACTCTTATACACAACTCCCTCCCCACTAACCCCACCTAGACTCAACCTCTCACAATACCATACTACACTCTACTTTCCCATACCTCACTTCCTTATTCCACACCCCACTCTCCAATCAGAATAAAAGACCAAAACTGCTTGCTCTACAACACTCTATTATCAGGCATCCTCTTCCTTGCTTACTATGCTACCAACCCCCATAACTTCAAACTCACCAAGTACCCATCCCCAACATCCACATACACCTCAGCACACATCCCACACAAACCTTATCATTATATCATCACCAAGACTTACCTTTGATTTAATACTAATGTCCTCCCTTCAAGATATATACAACACAACAACAATCAGTTGTCCTTCTACAGATATAACCAACTTATAACCAAACTGAAACACCTAATTTTGTACTCTCTAACAAAGATAAAGCTCCAATCAGATATCCATCCCAATCCTGGGCTCATCTGTACCTCCCATGTAACCTACCCATTACATTCAAGCTCCTGCTCCTCTACATCCACCCAAAATCTCTCAGATACCACTACCTATACATCTGTACCTATTACCAATAACTCTGACCTTCTCATTACATGCTTTAATCTCAGAAGCCTTGCAAACAAATTCCATGCCACCCTTGCCTCCTACACCTCAGACAATGCAGTCATAACTGCAACCTGGTCAAAGACTCTGAAATTACTACAAATGGTTACAGTTTTATAAGACAGGACAGGATAAACAAACATGGTGGGGGTGTAGCAATTATGTTTAAAGAATCACTTAATCTAAAAAAACTAAACTGTTCTGCACCAGATAGCTCCCATGCTGAACTCCTTATCACTCACCTCCAAATTAAATCTCAGAAATCCATTAACATCATAGCCATCTACCTACCACCAGGCAACATCCTGCAGAACATAGAATCCCTCTTATCCTTTCTCTATCTTTTTCTCTATTCCAAGAAACCATCATTCTAGGTGATTTCGACCTAGACTGATTCTCCTGGTCCTCTGACTCCCCTACCTCATTTATAAACTTATACAATTTCACCCAAATTATTAACCAACCCACCCTCATTGACAAGCACTCCAATAAAAAAAATCAGTTCTAGACTGGATTTTAACCAACAAACCAAACCACAAGTACCAGGCAGGCTGTCTACCAGTCACACTAAGTGACCATGCCCCTACATTTCTAGTTAGGAAGAAAACACATATCCAAACCAGCATCTCATATAAATACACCCATAGCAAAACTATTTCTCCTCTGGCACCTTCAATTTACTACTATAAAACTGCAATTGATCCCCATTAAAAAACCTGCAACTAGGCCTAGCTGTAGAATACTTCAATAACAAATTCCTTGAAATATTAAATAATCTTGCCCCCCCCCCCCCGTCAGAAAAATTTGCCAAAAAAACAAACAGTTACCATGGCTTTCTAAAGAAACAGAACAAGTAATGAAACAAAAGCATAAGGCCTGGTCACTATATCATATGTCCAAAAATAAAAATGATCTCACCCTTTACAAGCAACTTAGAAACCATGCTAAGAAAAACATCATCAAGGATAAAAGAACCTATCTCCTCACCTTCCAACAAAAATACCAGCACAATCCACAAAAGTTATGGCAAAATATCAATCTCCTCCTTAACCCTGGTAAAACCCCTGCCTCGCTTACTACTAACTCCTCTGTGCCTTTAGCCTCAGAATTCAATTCTCACTTCATCAACTCTATCACTTCTCTACTAGATAACAAAACAATCCCACCACTCACTGTCCCCTTCCCTACCTCTAATGATGCAAACTCATTTCCCATTCCAACTTCCTACATACAAAAACTCCTATGTAAAATAAAACCCTGATGCTTAGCTGATGACCAACTTCCGAATGAATACCTAAAACTAGCAGCCTCATCCATCACCTACTACATATCATTGCTAATAAACTGCTCTATCTCCAAACAGCATGTTCCTAAATTATGAAAAATCTCTCATATCATACCACTTCATAAGGGCAGCCCATCTAGAGACATAACTAACTACTGTCCCATCAGCATTCTATTCCCCTTGCCAAAATTCTAGAGAATTGTATCTGCCAGCAACTCAGGAATCATCTCACTACCAACAACCTACTCTCCAGCACCCACCATGGCTTCAGGCCTAAACACAGTACTAACTCAGCCCTCATAACCTTTACAGAGTCCATTCGCCACCTCAAAAATGAAGGACAACTAATCTCGGCCATTTTCATAGATATGTCAAAAGCTTTTGACACAGTGTCCCATCAGCTGCTCCTCAACAAACTTGCCACTTACAGTCTCAATACGACACCCCTAACATGGTTTCATAGTTATCTATCCGACTGTCAAAAGGCCACTAAATGAGCAAACAACTTCTCCCCACTATTACCAGTCACCATGGGGGTGTCACAAGGCTCCATACTTGGGCCCCTCCTCTTCATAATATTTACCAACAACCTATATACTGCCACCCAACATGCTACCGCCATCTGATATGCAGATGACTCCTCCCTTATCTGCTCAGCCCACTCCCCAGAGGAACTCCAACACAAAATGCAATCATCATTCCAAGACATTGAAAAGTACCTCACCGGCCACCAACTCATCTTAAATCCAAATAAGACCAAGCTCCTAATTTTCTCTAATAAATCTTCCAAACCCAGTACCCAATCCCTCTTCATGCTATCTAACAACGGTACAAAAATCAAACTCACCAATCAGACCAAGCTGCTAGGGGTAACCATAGATGACTCACTAAATAAACACATCTATCCGACCATCAAAAAAATCCACTCTAAACTAGGTGCTCTATACAGGGTTAAACCCTACGTTACACAACAAGTTAGACTGGCCACTGCATGATCCCACTTGCTATCCACCTCCTATACTGCTCTGAGGTCTTTAGTAACATATCCAAAACTGACCTAAATAGAGTAGACTCCTGCTATAACAGAATAGCTAAGTTTGTCACCAACCAATCCCACAGAACACACCACTGCACTGCCCTCCGACAACTCAACTGGCTAGGACTTCCCAACCTATTATTACTAAAACAGCTTTCATTTGCCCATAAAATCATATTTAACCCTACCAACTACTCAGATCTATCGAACCTAGTCCATCCAAACACAAACTGTAGCATCCTCAGGTCATCCAACAAATTTATACTAAAAGTAACCCAGTCTCACGACTATCATGGAGACTGCCTTTACTCCCATAAAATAGCCAAAGATTGGAACATCCTTCCTCAACCGATAACTAAAAACCCCAACCTGTCCAGATTTAAAACTACCCTGAAAGGCTATTTAAATGATAACTGGCTATGCCCCTGTATTGCTCCCAACTAATATTCTTCCTGTTTTTTTCCCACTCATCTCACACATGTTAGCCCAAATAGTGCTCATCCCACATAGTGCTATCCCACTATCTTATCTTTATTAATCTTTGTTCCTTCAGATGACCTAACTCATAAAACTACATGACCAATTTTGGTCTTTCAGAAGTGACTCACCTTGTAAAGCTACATGACTTAAGTACCTCATACATATATTGTAAAAAAAATAGTATTCCTGTATGCCTGAAACATGCACGTTTATACTGTACTCTGTTATTATATTTTGCTACAATATTTTTGGTAAGCTCATTTACATAATGTTATCAATGTACTACTTAAACTCAGCCACTGGGGATGCACAAGCTTTGTTCCGGTCCGAAGCTCAGATAAATGGGGAGGGTTGCATCAGGAAGGGCATCCAGCGTAAAATTTTGCCAAATCATACATGCACACAACAGTACAGAAATACATACCAGATCAGTTGAGGCCTGGGTTAACAATGACCGCCACCAGTACTGTTGGCCAACAGGGTGCTGGTAGAAATTGGGCTACTGTTGGTCGAAGGAGGAGAAGAGGGTGAAGGCATGCCCAAAGGCAGGTAAAGGCTAGGAGTGTGGTAGTGAGGTTCAGAACTTTGAATGTTGGCAGTATGACTGGTATAGGGAGAGAGTTAGCTGATATGATGGACAGAAGGAAGGTTGGTATATTATGTGTGCAAGAGACCAGATGGTAGGGGAGCAAGGCCAGGTGTATTGAAGGGAGGTTCAAATTGCTTTATCATGGTGTGGATGGGAGGAGAAATAGCGTAGGGGTTATCCTGATGGAACAGTATGCTAAGAGTGTTTTGGAGGTGAAAAGAGTGTCAGATAGAGTGATGTTTATGAAGCTGGAAATTGATGGTGTAATGATGAATGCAGTTAGTGCATATGCTCCACAAGGTAGGTGTGCGATGCATGAGAAAGAAAAATTTTGGAGTGAGTTGGATGAAGTGGTGATGACTGTACCCAAGGGTGAGAGAGTGGTGATTGGAGCAGATTTCACTGGGCATGTTAGTGAAGGGAGCAGAGGCGATGAGGAAGTGATGGGTAGGTATGGTGTTAAGCAAAGGAATGCAGAAGGTCAGATGGTAATGGATTTTGTGAAAAGGATGGACACGGCTGTGGTGAATACATATTTTAATAAGAGGGAGGAGCATAGGGCAACATACAAGAGTGGAGAGAGATGCACACATGTGGATTATATATTATGTAGAAGGGCCAGTCTGTAGGAGATTGGAGACTGTAAAGTGGTGGCAGGGGAAAGTGTAATTAGGCAGCATAGGATGGTGGTTTGTAGGATGACATTGGTGATCAAGAAGAGGAGGAGGCATGTGAGGGCAGCACCAAGGATCAAATGGTGGAAATTTAAAAAGGGTAATTGTGAGGTGAAGTTCAGGGAAGTGTTAAGACAGGCACTGGGTGGCAGTGAAGAGTTACCGAATAGCTGGGTAACTACAGCAGAGCTAGTAAGGGAGATGGCTAGAAAGGTGCTTGGTGTGACATCTGGAAAGAGGAAGGAGGACACGGAGACATGGTGGTGGAATGAGGAAGTACAAGAGAGTATACAGAGAAAGAGGTTGGTAAAGAAGAAGTGGGATTGTCAGAGAGATGAAAAAAGTTGACAGGAGTATAAGGAGATGAGGTGCATGGCAAAGAGAGAGGTGGCGAAGGCTAAGGATAAGGCATATGAAGAGTTGTATGAAAGGTTGGACACTAAGGAGGGAGAAAAAGACCTGTACCGATTGGCTAGATAGAGGGACCAAGCTAGTAAAGATGTGCAGCAGGTAAGGGTGATAAAGGATAATGAGGGAAACATACTCACAACTGAGGAGAGTGTGTTGAGCAGATGGAAAGAGTACTTTGAGGGACTGATGAATGAAGAGAATTAGAGGGAGAGAAGGTTGGATGATGTGTGGATAGTGAATCATAAAGTGCAGTGGATTAGCAAGGAGGAAGTAAGGATAGTTATGAAGAGGATAAAGAATGGAAATTCTGTTGGTCCAGATGACATACCTGTGGAAGCATGGAGGTGTTTAGGTGAAATGGCAGTGGAGTTTTTAACTAGATTGTTTAATGAAATCCTGGAAAGTGAGAGGATGCCTGAGGAATGGAGAAAACGTGTTTTGGTACCGATTTTTAAGAATAAGGGTGATGTGCAGAGCTGTAGTAACTACAGAGGTATTAAATTGATCAGTCACAGCATGAAGTTATGGGAAAGAGTAGTGGAAGCTAGGTTAAGAAGGGAGGTGATGATTAGTGATCAGCAGTATGGTTTCATGCCAGGAAAGAGCACTACAGATGCAATGTTTGCTCTGAGAGTGTTGATGGAGAAGTACAGAGAAGGTCAGAAGGAGTTGCATTGTGTCTTTGTGGACATAGAGAAAGCATATGACAGGGTGCCTAGAGAGGAGTTGTGGTATTGTATGAGGAAGTCGGCAGTGTCAGAGAAGTATGTAAGAGTGGTACAGGATATGTACAAGGGTAGTGTGACAGCGGTGAGGTCTGCGGTGGGAGTGACGAATGCGTTTAAGGTGGAGGTGGAATTACATCAAGGATCAGCTCTGAGCCCTTTCTTATTTGCAATGGTGATGGACAGGTTGACAGACGAGATCAGACAGGAGTCCCTGTGGACTATGATGTTTGTAGATGACATTGTGATCTGTAGTGAGAGCAGGGAACAGGTGGAGGAGACCCTGGAGAGGAGGAGATCTGCTCTAGAGAGAAGAGTAATGTAGGTCAGCAGGACTAAGACAGACTATATGTGTGTGAATGAGAGGGAGGATAGAGGAATGGTGAGGATGCGGGGAGTAGAGGTGATGAAGTTGGAGGAGTTTAAATACTTGGGATCAACAGTTCAGAGTAATGGTGAGTGTGGAAGAGAGGTGAAAAAGAGAGTACAGGCAGGATGGAGTGTGTGGAGAAGAGTGTCAGGAGTGATTTGTGACAGACGAGTACCAGTAAGAGTGAAAGGGAAGGTCTACAAGAGGGTAGTGAGACCAGCTATGTTATATGGGTTGGAAACTGGCACTGGCAAAAAGGCAGGAGTCAGAGCTGGACGTGACAGAGTTAAAGATGTTAAGATTTGCACTGGGTGTGACAAGGGTGGACAGGATTAGTAATAAGTATATTAGAGGGTCAGCCCAGGTTTGGTGACAAAGCCAGAGAGGCAAGATTACGATGGTTTGGACATGTGCTGAGGAGGGATGCAGAGTATATTGGGAAAAAGATGCTAAAGATGAAGTTGCCAGGTAACAGGAAAAGAGGAAGGCCTAAGATAAGGTTTATGGATATGGTGAGAGAAGACATGCAGGTGACTGGTATGACAGAGCAAGATGCAGAGAACAGGAAGAAATGGAAACAGATGATCTGCTGTGGTGACCCCTAACAGGAGCAGCCGAAAGAAGAAGAAGAAGCAATGTACTACTGCTTTTACCTTAATAATGCTCTTTTTGTTGTGGAGATTTTCTCCCTGGGTCTCCTCTGAAAACGTTTTTTTTTTTCAACCCAGTCGGACACTACCCAGGTAACAAATGCAAATAGATAATAAATAAATAATAAATCTTGTGTAGTAGCACTGTAAGGAAATGTGTTTTAGCAATGTATAGGGTTGCAAATTACTAGTAAACCATAAAGGCAGGAGAAACAGAGGCAAACAATCTCTAGAAAATCTCATACTCCACCAAAAAATCCCTTAGGCCCCAACTCCAGAAGGGAAGTTTATACCACAAAACAATCTGTTAAAAACCACAGTATTCATTCACCTTAATATTTAGTTCAACTGCTAGTTTTAACTGATTCATAGTTGTTCTGTGGTATAGCCTTTCACTCTGGATTTGGAGCCTAAGGGTTCTTTTGGTGGAGTGCAAGTATTTCTAGAGAATGTATAGGGTTGGATATAGGGGCAGGAGTAGAGTTAGCACACAAGTAAGGGTGGATAGGGGAACAAAGTGATTCACTCATTTTGTATGACACACGCTTGTGCATTAACTCTTTTTTGTTCTCTCATTTGTGAGTCACTTATTTGTGTTGTTGACCAATAACACCACTCAAATGTCCTGAATTTTGAAGAATATGTAGATTTTTTGGTACATTTTTCCAAACATTTCTGCTTTTACGGCAAAAAAAATGAGGACTGATGTAATAACATCCATTTGAGATTTAGACTTTGACCTTCAGAAAATGCAGGCTTATGCAAAAATAATTATTCTAGCAACTTTCTAAGTTTATAAAAACAACACATGCTCCATTCTTGATTTTGCCCCCCCCCCATTATTTTTGTCTTAGTCCAGAAGGCTTGCACTAAGTGATTAAGAGGTATGTAACCAATCATGATGGAATCATCATTTTACTCTGAGAAGTAGAAACCATTTTCTTATGGTTCCACTATGGAAACACCAAACAAAACCATAAGCATACAAAATACTGAAACTTCATGGCCAAAACACAAAAGGCAAGAAAAGTAAAGTGTGTTGTTATGAGGAGCCAGACCCACCCCCAGACACACACACACCAAACTTATATATACCAACTCCACAACTGCATCAATTTGAACAGAGAAATTTCTCAAAAGAAGAGAATATCTACTGGTGCATATACTTACAATTTGCACCAGCAGTGCTTTCCTACAGAAAACAGCAATCAGCAGTGTGTCCCTTGGCATGTTGTACCTAAGGCAATTGATGGGAAATGTCACCAAAGATATCTGTATACCATTTTATAAACAGTACAATACCCACACTGTGAACTCCAAGTGCTGCATTCACTGTAATGTGGCAGTTTGAAACAAGTCTTTGTTTGCAAGGGGGAAATACCATCTGCACACCACACCCAATTCTGTGGTCACACAACACTGAAGAAGGGCGAACGTTTCATAAGCAGAATACAGTGGAGGCAGGTAAACATCTGTTTCACTATATCATGACAGTAAGTGATTTTGCGTTCCAGGAAAACAAAATATTACACCACACTCTCTATATATAAATAAATGATATATGTTGTGCACATGCAACTAAGTTAATACCCATCAGGGTGAGCAATATTGGGAGGTTATGCATTACCCACTAGTAGTGTAATGGAGAGCATGCCCATCCTTAGAACATCTGCTGTTTCCATATAATGCCAGTCCATTCTGGCATTATTGCACCTAGAAAATGACCTCTTTTTGTCACATTTATTTATTTTTAAAGTATGTATTTGTTATTTGGTCTTTAAAAAGTTTGAAGTTTATGCCCTTGTTTATTTATACCAGGATGTTGTTCATGTTGTACTTTATAAATTATGGTAATAGTAACTATTTGTACATGATTACAGATATATGTGCATGTGTGTTAAAATAAATCTAGTAAGCAACAACTGGTACTGTAGTACTATCTGTCTAGAGTGTCAGTCTGCAGCAGTATAGAAGTAAAACACACACCCACACACCCACACACACAAACACACACACACACACACACACACACACACACACCTTGCACGGCATGCAGGATTAGTGCAGGATCTCCAGCAGGCAATATGTCTGCCGTGCGATCCATGAATAAACTGTAGGGACATGCATGAGCACTCCTACACTAGTCCTGCACGGACTCAGGCCTTGTATGCAAATTACCCAATTTGCAGGAGAAATCCATGCAAATGAGGTGAATTTGTGATCCAAGAAGCTGAAAAACGGCCGTGCAGGACTAGTGTAATCTGCAGAAATGTACTACACCAGTAACAGAGTCCATTTCTGCAAATTACAAAACGGAGCCATGACAGCTCCAAATAAATGGTGGATATCATGTATAAAGCATGCCAATGGCCAACTATAAGGCCATTGGCATGGAAAACACTTGGAAAAAAATCAACTTTTATTTTTTTTTATTAGCTGATCTCAGCTGTTTAAGTGTAGGGCAGCGACTCGCAAACGGGATCAGGGGGAAATAAGAAAATAAACCAAAAATAAGCATTCTAACTAAAATCACTATTCTGCCATTATACTCAATGGCAGGCAGAAGACAACATGGCCAGTGAATAGTGGTTGCTAAGGGGGGAGGCTCAGTGTGGGACATGTAACTATGCATTAGCAAGCAATCCTATGCAAATGAAGGGAAAGATAGTAAACCCCAGATTTCCCCTGCATGCTAGTCACCTCCCAACAGTGTAAGAGCAGGAATAGCTTGGTGCAAGCCTAGGAATTAGTTGACATCATAGGGGTGTGTGTCAGGCATACTGTATGCAGATTGGAGCCTTGTGGCTTGAGTTTGCTCCTAGCTTAGCAGAGCTAAGCAAAGGGGTGTGTCTGAGGTTGCCTAGCACTCTTTACATTGCCTAAGTGGGTGTGCGCGCCACACACTGGGTTTTAAAGGCAAAAAACAAAAAGTAAACCAGGAAATAGCAGCTCTGTGCACATTTGAGCACTGTGTTTGCGGGGCACGCCCCCGGACTTAAACAGGAAGGCAATGGGAAGGGAAAACAGCAGTAGGAAGGTAATCAGGGAGAACTAGCATAGCTGGCAGGTGAAATGTATCAGAATCAGCCAATTACACAGGCAGCAGAACAGCCCAGCCCAGAACACTACTATAAACAATGCAAACAGCTTTCCCTCTGTTTTTTTCCATACTCTACATCACTTGTGTAAACAAGCGGGGAAGTTTTAAGAAACAAAACAACAAAATGATAGGGGCTGCAATAGCTATCATACAACAACATGTGAAAGAGGCTGAGGGTGGTGAGGATGTGAATGCTGTCGACCAACCCACAGTGAGGAGATGGAGAAGAGTGTACAGACCAAGGGTAACCTACCAGGGGCTACATGAGCTGGAGATAGTGGAGTGCTATAGGTTGGACAGTGACCTCATACACCAAATTGTTGAGCTGTTCCGGCCACTCCTGACACACAGAACTAACAGAGGGGAACCCATCCCAGTAGATACCAAGGTATGTGTAGGTCTAAGAAAATTGGCCACAGGTACCTTCCAAAGGCCAACTGGGAATATGATGGGGATCTCACAGGCATCAGCATTCAGGGTACTCCACCAGTTCCTGGATGGCATGTCAGCACATGCCGGTGAGCACCTATATTTCCCCAACACCCGTGAGGCATTGGCCAGCAATATACAACTGTTCCCCCAAATAGCAGAATACCCTGAGGTAGTGGGTGCTATAGACTGCACGCACATATGCATCAAAGCACCACCCAGTGAGCGGGGTACATCAACCGCAAGGGCTTCCCCTCCATCAACTGCCAGGTCATGTGCGATGTCCAGGGCACAGTAATGAATGTATGTGCTGGCTGCCCTAGATGCTATCATGATTCCCACATCTGGCATCTGACGCAGCTGTACCACAGATTTGCCAGTGGGGACATCCCACACGGTCACTCAGTGGGGGATGCTGGTTATGCACTGGAGCCATGGCAGATGATACCCGTTAGAAATGCACACACACCCGAACAAGAACTCCATAATGAGGCACACGCACTGACCAGAATTAAAATAGAGCGTGTGTTTGGGATGCTCAAGTCACAGTTGTGGTGCCTGGACACATCAGGTGGAGCCTTGCAGTACTCACCAGCTACATGTACCCAAATTGTCATCGTATGTGCCATGCTACACAATATGATCCTGCGGAAATAGCTGCAGCAGAAACAGCACAGGGCAGGGCCACACAGCCCCCCACCAATGCCAAGGCCTGCATAGGCACAGAGTGACTCAGAGGAGGAACAACCTGAGCCTGCCCCAATAGGCAGAAGGAGGCATGCCCAGTATGCCCTGGCCTTGGCAAAGAGTCAACACATAGCACATACACAGACAGAGGAGGGACCCAGGGAATTACACCTCTCTCTGACTCGCACATACAGTAAAAGGGATGCCAAACATGACACTACCTGTGCTCAACCATGTGTAGGGAGTGTACTATGTGCATCTGACATAGTCAGCCCTGCAGCAGCACCCTCAATACTGGGACACCCACAAGGTAAGTCACTCAACCTACCAATTGCCAAATGGAGTAGAATGTGTTGTTACCTGTACCTATGGTATGGATGTGAGCATGCAAGGAACTGCATGGCTGAATGGTATGTCAGCAGATAGTAGACACCTATAGTGGCACCATGAGACCTGTAACAAATACTGGTGTCGCCATAGCAGCCACTACTACACAGGACGACAAAACCCACTACAGGAAATGTGCTGGGCCACATGTGTGTCCATATGACTCACACATGCCAGTCAGGGAGGTTTACATACCCAACAACAGTCTCTGCCAGCTGGACAGGTGTATACAAACACAAACAAAGGCTGTGCTATGACCTCTGAATGATGCCTATGGGTAACCTCCCCCCCGGCCTACACAGACAGACTACAGCAGGTCAGGCAGTGGGATGTTAGTTCTGAAGGGTAGGAAGTCAGAAATTAATATGTAGGTCAATCAAAGCTAAGACATGTAGTACACTGATATGCCTCTAGTCAGCATGATAGGTTAGAATACAGAATGAAATGGAGTACCTGACATAACCAGCACAGTCATAGCAAATGTGTACAAGTGTTAGGTGTGCCCCCCATCCTATGTAGAAATGTAAAAACAGTCAGGTGTGCCCCCCATCCTGTGTAGAAATGTAGTAACAGTCAGGTGTGCCCCCCCAATCCTGTGTAGAAATGTAGTAACAGTCAGGTGTGCCCCCCCAATCCTGTGTAGAAATGTAGTAACAGTCAGGTGTGCCCCCCCACTCCTATGTAGACATATAGAAACAGTGAGGTGTGCCCCTTCCCTCAATCTAGTGTAGAAATGTTGTAACAGTCAGGTGTGCCCCCTCCCAACCACTGTGTAGAAATGTAGAAACAGACAGCTGTGCCCCACCCCCAATCCCATGTAGAAATGTAGTAACAGTCAGGTGTGCCCCCCTCCCACAATCCTGTGTAGGAATGTAGAAACAGTCAAGTGTGCTCCCCCCAACCCTACTTATAAATGTAGTAACAGTCAGGTGTGCCCCCCCAAATCTATTTAGAAATGTAGTAATGGTCTGGTGTGCCCCCCCCCACAATCCAATGTACACACATCGTAACAGTCAGGTGTGCTCCCACAACCCTATGTAGAAATGTAGCAACATGTATGTGTAGGTATAATACCAGTGGAGCACAGATGCACAGAGGTGGCCAAGATAGCAGGATAGGTTGTAGCATCTGCACAATATGCAGGTATGTGTGTTTCATATTGTGTGAGAGTGGTCAGTATGTATGCATGTTGACGTAAGACCTGGTGGCCATTGCCCACTGCTGCTGATGACAGGGACACGTCCTCACAACTGCAGTGCCAAAGACAATGTCCCCCCCAGTATAACACATGCTAGCAGTAAGCCAATGTAAATGTATGGTGGTAATATGTGTCACCATCTGAAAGACTGACATGTCATGGCTGTTGGGCTAGATATACCAGCAGTACACAGGGGAAAGTACCCCAGACATATAGTATATATTGTGTCACTGAGAAATGGAGACACTCTTGGAATGTACATACAGGTATGCATCACATTATCTGGCACTGTAGTAGGAGATACGGGTGTTGTCTGCCTGAAAACTTGCAGATCACAAAGGAGGTAGGACTGATGTACTGGGAAACAACTGATGTACCTGCAGATGCCAGCATAACTGAAATGCCCAATGCAAATCTGTATGTCAGATGCAAGTAGTGTCCATAGCACACATGCACCCAGCTCATACAAACACCACCCACAGGTACCTCTCTGGTCGTATCCCTGCTGTTGGGAATGGGTACAATATGAACCCACCTGTATATGGCAATAGTGAAAGAATGCAGCATGCAGTGCAGGTGTCCCATGCAGGTCTGTCGCTAGCCATAGGTAGCACCCTGTCAGCATCCACACCACCTGATCAAGACTGTTAGAAGGTATTGATATGAACACCTAGCACACCTACCCTGCCACCCCAGGGGAATATACTGTATGGCAGTCTGAGACTGTAGGACTGACAGAATGCAACGGCCTTCCACATCTGGCCCGTATCAACACCTAATGGCCCACAGGCCTCTGTCAAGGGCCTGTGTCTCACACATACTGCCAATGCATGTTATGTCATGGACACCCAAATAACAACACAACACACTCCACATAAGCTATATGCAAGGCCATGTGGACAAAATATGTTAACATGTCCATGTACCACTGCATGAACTGTGGAAAAACACTAACACACAGCTGTGATGGGGTGATAACCTTAGGGAAAGTATCACAGAATGTATGCATAATGTATGGAAGAGGATAGAATAACAGAGAGGGGTGGGAGCGTGGGCAGCATGGAATGTGCAAGCTCCGACACAAAGCTGTGCGCACACACTATCCCTGGCTGCAAACAAATAAATGGGTGGCTACATACCTGCCCATACACCACAATAGGGGTAATGTCCTGACTCATGGCAACTGCCTCTGGGTAACCTGTGCAAATCTGTACAGCTGTGAGGTATTGCCACAGCAATATAAGGCCATACTGTCATGCTGATGGCTGTACAAGTATGGGATCCTCTGTCAGCACTGTACCAAGGTGCTGAACTGGATACACAGACCCAGCAGCAAGAGTTTGCAGCTCCCCCTCCAGAATGGCATAACTTACCATTAATATGTAGGCATCTGCTTACAATACTCACACAGCTGCAGTCACCCTTGCCCCCCAAGACATCACTGTGAGCAGGAATGTCCATCTGACAGTACATGAGGACAGAAAACAGCACAGTATATAACAGTACACATGTCTGAATATCTCTTCTGACAGCAGTACCATGTAGCTGAAGTAGCACAGACACAATTACCTACAGTACACACTATCCCCTGCACACTTTGTCCCCATATTGCCAAATGAGCGACTGATACCCTGCAGTAACAGTTTGCTACCTGTAGGTGTACAACACAAAGGTCTGCACTAAAGTACAAGCTACCTGGAATTGATCCACACATTCAGTACAGAAGGGCATACTGGGCATGCTCACACACTTAGAGAAATGAAGGCAATGTCAGACAACAACATACTGAAAGGTCATACTGGGCATGCTCACACACTTAAACAATTGATGCCCATGTCTGCAAACAACAGTGCTATCTGGTGATTGCAGATGTTAATGCAGGCACTCCTCAGTATGCACCAGTCATGCTTTGCACACACAGTGGATAGGAATACAGACATATATCCAAGGACAGCATACTATAATAAGCCAAAAGTAGACGTACATAGATGTGTGGAAGAGAGTGACTGTGACAAGGAGCCATCCATTATGAGGTCTGTCCCATCCAGCACACAACCAAATGGCTGCAACCACATGAGGTCTAAATGTCATGCACTGTAGACATTAACCACCAATATCCATCAACATTGCAGACTATGTGGTGCAAGTGCTAGCTGTGCAACATTACTGTACAAGGAAGTAGTAATCTAGCAGCTGTATATATGTGCCTGTGGAATATACCCCTACATGAGCCTGCATGTGGTGTGTCAACCTCTAGATTAATGTGTTATGGCCCATGCACACACACTGCCCTCCCCATAGCCCTACTATGGCAAGCCTGCTGAGGTCATCCACTTTGAAATACAACTTTGGGAATATTAAAGCCCAGTAATCTCCGTGATGCATCCTATAACTGTGTACGTCTGTAGTGTAATAAACTAGCTAGGTGGGAATTGTAATCCCAAACATGGCAACTGTGTGAGTTTGTCTGTGTGTGTCTCTGTCTATGTAGAGAGCAATGCTTTTCAGGCTAATCACACTCACTACAATTCAAATGCCCTACTTTGGCAAGGCTGCTGATGTCATTCACTGTGAAATACACCTTTTGGGAAAAGTGTAACCCAGTAATCTCCATGACGAGTCCTATAACTGTGTACTGCTGTAGTGTGATAAACTAGTTAGGTAGGAGTTCTAATCCCAGACATGACAACTGTGTGTGTGTGTGTGTGTGTGTGTGTGTGTGTGTGTGTGTGTGTGTGTGTGTGTGTGTGTGTGTGTGTGTGTGTGTGTCTCTGTCTTTAGGGAACAATGCATTTTAGGATAGTCACACTCATTACAATTCAAACGCCCTATTTTGGCAAGGCTGCTGATGTCACTCACTGTGAAATACACCTTTCAGAAAGCTGTAACTCAGTGATCTCCGTGGCACATTCTATAACTGCATACTGCTGTAGTGTGATAAACTAGGTAGGTAGGAGTTCTAATCCCATACATGGCAACAGTGTGTGTGTTTCTGTCTGTGTAGAGAGCAATGCTTTTTAGGCTAGTCACACTCACTACAATTAAAATGCCCTACTTTTCCAAGGCTGCCAATGTCTTTCACTGTGAAATACACCTTTGGGAAAGATGCAGTCTGGTAATCTCTGTGGTGCATCCTATAGCTGTGCACTGCTGTAGTGTGATAAACTAGGTAGGTAGGCGTTCTAATCCCAGACATGACAACTGTGTGTGTGTGTGTCTGTGTAGGGCGCAATGCATTTTAGGCTAGTCACACTCATTACAATTCAAATGCCCTACTTTGGCAATCCTGCTGATGTCATTCACTGTGCAATATACCTTTGGGAAAGATGCAGCCTGGTAATCTCTGTGGTGCATCCTATAGCTGTGCACTGCTGTAGTGTGATAAACTAGTTAGGTAGGAGTTCTAATCCCAGACATGACAACTGTGTGTGTGTCTGTGTAGGGCACAATGCATTTTAGGCTAGTCACATTCACTACAATTCAAATGCCCTACTTTGGCAATCCTGCTGATGTCATTCACTGTGAAATACACCTTTGGGGAAAGAGTACTTCAGTATTCCCTGTGGTGCATCCTATAACAGCATCATGCTGTAGTGTGATATAGAACCCTGATAGGGGTTCTATTCCCACACATGGCACTTGCAGATGTTTTTGTGCGTGTTTCTATGTCTGTGTAGGGAGCAATGCATTTTAGGCTAGTTACACTCACTACAATTCAAATGCCTCCAAATGAAAAAGCAACAGGACACTGCTGTGTAGATAAAATGTAGATAAAATTTAATCCAATATAGACAGATAAAACACCAGGTAAGCGCTTTCAGGTTACACCCTTCATCAGACAAAGATACATTCTTCAAACAACATTTTTAAAAGATGAGACAACCAATAGCATCTAGTGAAAAACCCACCTATTTTGGAGGGTGGGTTTAACTGGAATGACATCATTTAATCCTGGTATCCTGTGTGCCATAAACTCTATGATCCATCTTGATTCAGCCAAAGCTGTCTGATGTTTTACATCACCCCCTATTGTTTGGTTTGATGTTAACAATAGCCCTAAATTTGAAGCTATGTGTAGGATTGCCACTGATATGCCTATATAAGGCATTACTTAGGTCACTATTCCTGATGCTACTCAAGTGCTGCAAGATTCTAACCTTAAACATATTGTTGGTCATTCCAACATAAAAACAAGGACATTCAACACATTCAGCTAAGTACACTATGTTAATGGTCCTACATGTGGCCCTCCCTTTTAAATGAAACACCTTCTTAGTTACTGGATGTATAAATGTGGTTTCTTTATTAATATGATTACAGGCCTTACATATCCCACAGGGAAGTGTTCCTGCAGTAAACTTCAGAGATCCACATTGACCACTCATCTCCTTACACAATAGATCTTTAAGATTCCTATTTCTCCTATATCAGAATCTGGGACTATTATCAACAATCTCCCTTAGTCCAATATCACTGGTTAAAATATTCCAATTGTTTTGTACAATCCTATTAATGTCTTTTATATTGCTACCATATGTGAACATCAGTTTAGGACCCATTTGCACGCATGCATTATTATCAATTGACGATTCCCCTCCATATGTTCTCTTTAACCAGGGCTTATATCTAGTCCGTCTTAATTTAACACTATCATCAATAACACGATGTACCAGTCTTTCATTGTAGCCTCTATCCTTAAAACATTTGTCTAGTTTATCCAACTCTTCATCAAATTGTGTATCCATAGCACTCATCCTGGATATACTACTGACCTGCCCCTTTACAATATTTGGAAAAATATGTCGGGGGTGCATGCTGTCGTAAGACAGCAAAGTGTTTTGCCAACACTCTTTCCTATACAAACTAGAAATAAAACCTTCCTGCGTCTGTTCTACACAAACATCCAAAAACTCTATATGAGTGTAGGATGTTGTGGCAGTAAATTTCAAGAATGTGGTGGTGGAGTGGATGTAAGAAAGAAAGCGATCAAATAAATTACAGTCTCCATTCCATAAAATAAAAATATCGTCCACAAAACGGGCATACATACTTATGTAGCCCTTCCATACTTCGTTGTTCAAAATTGTGGAGGATTCCCAATTGGAGATAACCAGATTAGCGTAGGTGTTGGCACAGGGGGTGCCCATGGCTACCCCCTGTGCTTGGCTGTATATCAAACCTGCTCCTATAAACACATTATTTTCCAAGACAAGTGTCAGCAAATCCTTCACTAACTCAATTTTATATGAATCCACATCTTGCTTTGCAAGAAGCTCACCCACTGCTGTTGTACCATAATCATTCAGAATGACTGTGAATAAACTGTTAACATCTAATGTGATCATTAACAGTCCATCTATTCCATTGGGTCTAACTATACCCCCCAGAATCCCCAGGAAGTGTCCTGTATCCACTAGTATGTTATCTGTCCGTTCCATATATGGTTTGAGAGTGGCTTCCAACCATATCAATTCAAATGCCCTACTTTGGCAATCCTGCTGATATCATTCACTATGAAATACACCTTTGGGGAAGGAGTACTCCAGTAATCTCCATGGTGTGTTCTATAACTGCATAGTGCTGTAGTGTTATAAACTAGTTATGTAGGAGTTCTAATCCCAGACATGACAGGTGTGTGTGTGTGTGTGTGTGTGTGTGTGTGTGTGTGTGTGTGTGTGTGTGTGTGTGTGTGTGTGTGTGTGTGTCTGGTTTTGTCATTCGTATCCTGTGTGAAGGTGGTTGTGAGTATGTAACAACTGGACTCAATGTGGAGAGGGTTTTGCAAATTTCTTATATAGTGGCCCTAGTATATATCACAATGTCCACCATACAGGGATAACAGATGTGAAATAGCTGAGAGGTCGGGGTGCTAATCCATACCCCTACATGTGACATCAAGGCCAGGTGAACAAAGCTAGCAACCCTTGTATTACCCAGAGAACATTTTCAACCCATGTCCCACACACACACACACACACACACACACACACACACACACACACACACACACACACACACACACACACACACACACACTAGTCTAGGCAACAGCCACTATGTTGGTAGTACCCTGCATATTGCCCACTGATAGTAACCGTGGTATGATTGCAGTGGGCTACAGAGGGCATGGCACCCTGTCCATCACTCCAATAGGCGCATACATGTTGTCAGTGCACCTTCCCAATGTTCCCCACTGGACACCTGCAACACCTGTGGTGCCATCAAATGTGACCCACAAAAGACATACCATGCCTGAAAAACATGCCCTGTATGGACAGATGCCACTGACACAAGGGAATTCCTGTATCATGCTATCAATGTAGGTGCAGGGTCAACCTGCTGTCCATTAACAGTTCCTGCCACATGAGGCCAGGACTGGCACATCTGATGATAACAATCTGTGTACACAACATGGGCCAGACACCCCAGGTACAGTTCCACATGTCACTGTACATGCATGTGGGAGGTGTGCACATCCCAGACACCTTCCATGTTATGGACTTAGGAACACATACATGGCAAGCAATGCACAGCATTGGCCAGATGCAACAGTTACCCAGGTGACTGGATTGTGAGTACAATAACCACCTGTCTGGGCAAATCCAGACACTACACCCCTCAGCCACACTGCAGACCATTGCTGTGTGGCCTGATGCCAAGGTATACCCATCACCTAGCCTCGTATAGCCGTCTGGCACAGTCGACCACTACACACCCATGAAGCAATGTACCCATAAATGTCAGTACTGGCACCCTGTGTCTGTGTGTGTGTTGTATGATGTCTTTGACCACATTCACACTCACTACAACCCCCCACTGGCATACTGAAGCATGGTCTCTGATGTCAGACACCTCCACATACCCTTTGCCCATATAACCTCTGTATGACCCCTGTGGTGCATGTGATACTGTGTTGTGGCAATCTCACTAGTGATGAGTTGTATTCCTGGCCCTGCCAAGTGTGTCAATGTGTGTGCATCCCTGTGAGAGTGTGGCTGTGTTAATGCTGACACCAGTTCATGCGGACAGGCATGTGTACTACACCTACCGTATAGCTGCCATATCACTGTTGCAGATGTTACTCACCATCATATATACGTTTGGAAAGCTCCTCAACATGTAACCTATGTGGTGCATCCAATAACTGCATACACATGTGATAGCACAACATAGTCATCAGGGGTTTGATACCTGAAATAGCTGAGAGGTGTGTGACACAAACATGCTTAAGTTTTATTCACCCAGACTTCCCTGACTTATCTGTGCCTCTGTCTGCCTCTCTTACTCCCTCTGTGGTGGATGCAGAGACTTACACTTGCTTTGCTTAGGTAGCAGCATGTGTATTTTAAGTGATGCTCATGATCAGCTAATGGCCTCTATATGAACTGCAGCCCTCGTCTAGCTGATTGCATGTGGAACAGCTGTGGTAACATTTCCATACCCAATTGCATGGAAACGCACTCCAATATGAAGGAACAGCCTGCTGGTGTTGGGCTTTTTCATTCACGGTGAGCAAGAACTTGATCTGTTGTTTGGCAAACAGCATCACAGATGGATTGGGGATTTACCTCTATCAACATACACTGTGGAAACAGACCAACACACAGGAGGGGGTGTACCTGACCTGACTACAGACTGTAAGTGCTGCTATATTGCATTTAGAGTAATGTTGGTTAAACAGGGTCTGTGTCGATATAGCTGTCCTACATGTTTTAATACCTGTCATGTCAGTGCTATGTTTATGAGGAAACCCCAATCTGTAGGGTCATCTGCAGACTGGGCAGTGTATGGTGCCTTTTGTTTCATGTATTACCCACAGACCATCTATCTGTGAACTGTAGAAGGTAGTGTGAGGATTGCAGTCTGTAGATGGTGACAGCTGTGAGAGTTATTGACTTAGTCAGTCCCTCATATGACATATGTTGCAACAAACCCTGTTACAACAGTAAATGGATGAGGTTATCACAGCAACATGTCAATATTGACCTTGTGTTTGTGCCTCCAGCCACAACTCTGTCAACCTCTGTACATATGTCATGCAGTAACAGATGCATATGTGCTGTACACCATATTTAGTGACATCATATCTGATAACAAACCAGTGAGATATCAGACTGCTACACATGTTATGTATAGTAGGGGTTATATTTGATGACATAACCTGGACATTCTGTGGTTGTGTGTGCAGTACTGAGGTCTGTGTACTTATGGTGATTGTCAACAGTGTGTGTATTGTTAATATGTACCTTGGCCTGTGTACAGACTGTGGTAGATGACATTAATCTTGGTCCTGTTCGATCTGATGTTTCATGCTGCTCCACTGTATGTTACCCTATCGGCTTACATGTTTGTAGGTCCAAACACACACATGTCCCATACCACAGACAGGCATCGGACCACACTGTGTAGCGGCCCAGTATATGTAGGGTTAGTTTGTGAGAGGCACATAAGAGGATGTTGTTGAACAGATAGTCCATATACTGTAATATTATGCTAGCTTACCATATGTGACTTTGGCTGTGTTCACATTGGTTGTGGTTATGCACTTTCACACAGGTGTCTGTTACTCTGTGCTGTGACATGCCTGTAAAACCTGCTATATATGCAGGTAAATGTGTATTTCCCCATAGGAAATGGAGGCCAGTGTTGAGCCAGTCTGCCTGTAGCCTGCACAGTGCTTTGTTACATGCCTAGCAGGTTAGTCTACTTACCCAGTGAGATGTCATGTCCAGATACTGGGTCTATATTAGCAGAGCGAAAACTGTACTGAGTGGATCTCAGTTGAGTGACACCAAAAGTGCAAAAACTGCAAATATCAAAACAGATAAGCAAAACAACTAAAACACGTAAAGTGTCACTAAGTGTTTTATGCAGGGGGCAAGCCACACCCCTGCTACTTAAATATACCAACTCTGAGATTGCACTACATTGAAGTAAAGGGAAGAATTCCCTACGGCAATCTCTGTTCACTCTTGCGATATTTGTGGTTTTCGCTCTTTCGGTTTCACTCAACTGAGATTTGCTCAGTACAGTTTTTGCTCTGCTAATATACACCCCAGGTACTTGCCAGATGTACTACTGCCGGGCCACCATAATAGTCATGTATGTCAGACAAAGCAGTGGGATGCTGTACAGATGTATGTCAATAACTAGTGGGTAGTATGTGGCCATGACACCTCTGTACCAGCGGTTATTATGTGTCAGGACAGACAGGGGTGTATGAATGCATAACCTATGGGGGCAAATGTATACCAGTAGTTATGTGTTATACCCATCTACATGGCTGTTAACATCCACATTGTCAGGCTTGGTCCACATGTCTTGAACTAAGGGGTTCTGTGTATACCTCTGGATTGTCCAGAGTGTGTCAGACTGTCCACATATAGTGGCCATATCTCTGCTATAGTCCACAGGAACATTACTGGGCTAGCAGTGGTACTGTACTATGATGTCCTTAGGATGTCTGTCAGTAGCCAATTGCGCACATTTTAAAAGCAGATATGACCTCCCACACACACCATGTCTGTGAAGACAATCCCTATTACTGTAGCAATAGTCTACAAATATACCTGCAATACATACCGGACATCCCCTTGCACTACGATGTTGGGACTATAGGGGCTCAGGTAGGGGTACACTCCATGTTCAGGACATATAGTGAACATATATGTATATATAATTATTCAGATATCTATCTAGATATATACACATATACATATCGGCATACATATATGTATATGTACATAGTGCAAAAGAACAAACAAGCAAAACCAAAACGTGAGGTGCGAGTACCAATCCAAGACACACCGAAAGATTCCACAAAAATACTCCAAAGATCTTGAACGCCAATTTATTTTAAAATAAAATGCGTTTTCGCCGCTACAAACAAGAAGCAGCTTCCTCAGAACAACATCACTGAAAGGTGCCAAAAAGCATTTTAAATATGTACAGGAAGTTCTTTAAACGACATCATTTCCTGTCTTGGCGCTCCTATTAAGGAACAGACAAATAATAAGTATTGTACATTAAATGCAATAAAATAAGAAATATATACGCAAGAAAAGCATTTAAAATATATTAAATTCATTTGTTATTATTATATACTTTAACCTTATAGTCATTAAATTCCTGAAGATACCTAATTACTACTTATACCTTTAAAAATGTATTTATTATACAAAATTAAAAAATTAAAAACAATGAAAACATCCAAACATTTATCTACACTATATGTCTACATGACAATTAATTCACAGGGATAAAAACCTTTAAATTTTTAATATATTTTTATATATATCTTTTTATGTCAGAGGGAAATCCTATCAATTAGTATATTATATATTATAATATATTCATATTTTTTCCACCTCAAACATCAGGCCTATCTCATATAACTTTTTAATCTAAGAACTGCTGAGATATTACAGTTCTCATTTAAACCAGGGGAATTAAAAGCATCCAATTTAATTTGCCATTCCAATTCACGTAGCTCTAACATAAGAGAAAGGGGGCCACCTCTCACACTAGGAAGCATTTGGTCAACACCCATAAAGACAAACTTGTGGTCAGGGTAATTAGAAATGTGCTTAGCAAGGGCATTGTCAACCTTGCTATTTCTAATGGCATATATATGCTGGTAGACACGTTCTCGTAACTTTCGGTCGGTCTTACCAACATAAAATGCTGGACAGCATTGGCAAAAGCCACATAAACAACAGATTTGCTCTCACAGTTAATTTTCTGATGGATATAGTATATTTTCCCTTTTATAGAAAAGGATTCCCCTGGTCTAAAAAATTTGCACCAATTACAAGCTCCACATATTAATGACCCCTTACTTCTGTTAAATTGGTTGGTATGTGGTTTTCTTTGTAGCAATTCTTTCAAATTTTTTCCTCTCCTATACACCACTTTTGGCAATAATCCTAACTTTTCTGAAAGGAAGGTATCATTACTAATAAAATGCCAATTTTTAAAAATTATATCACAAATTGATTTAGGATCGATACTAAAAGTGGTAATAAAACAAGTTGAAAAGTCAACTTTCTTATTTACTGTAATATCAATCTGAGTTGGCCTTGATGTCATAATCTCTTGTGATACATTTAATGAACTAACACTTTGGATTTCATGACTTTTATTTTCTTCTAATAAAGGTTTGTAAAAACCAGTTGATCGTTTGAATTCTATCTCCTCAATAATCCCATCAATGAGGATATCAGGATAGCCTCTATTAAGGAAAAGATTCTTGAGAAAATTACATTCCTGTTTGAAGGAATGGACCGTGTTGCACATGCATACGGCCCTCACTACCTGTCCCTTCGCTATAGATCGTTTCTGCCTTAGTGGATGTAAACTAGTAAAATGAAGTAGGGAATTGCAGTAAGTAGGTTTTCGATAGACCGCAGACAAGTATATGTTATTTATTGTGTCTTTGGTCAACCTCACATCTAAGTAATCAATTTCATTTATAGAAAACTGATGTGTGAATTTGAGGAAACTTGTTGTACTATTCATATAATGTAATAAAATTTCCACATCTGATGCATCACCATGAAATAATATAAAAATATCATCCAAAAAACGCTTGTACAAGCGAATTTTTCCTTTCAAATCAGCATTTTTTAATGAATACTTGTTTTCCCAAAAAGCCATAAAGAAGTTTGCCACGCTTGCCCTGCAAGGGGAACCCATGGCTACTCCTTGTTTTTGGAGGTAATATTTATTGTCAAAAATGAAAAAATTAGACCCAAGGACTATATCTAAAAGTTCTGTGATAATATCTATTTCATTTTGAATAACCTCCAATTCTTGTAGCATTAAAGCTATCCACTCTATGGCTTCCTGATGGGGAATAGATGTGTACAAGTCGACCACATCGATAGTAAGAAAGTTATCACCTTCATCATATGTGATGTTATTAATGTTACTGAGAAAGGACCACGAGTCTTTACAGACAACCGGAATATTCTAAATGTATTTACCCAAAATATGATCTATTAGCCTAGCACATGGGTAAGTCATTGATAGTCTTCCATCCACCAATGCTCTCATAGGGGGATTCCCAAGATCCTTATGGATCTTGGGAATTCCAAACATAACCGGAGCCTTAGGAAAAGAGATATCCAGAAAATTATATAAATCAATATTAATCTTCCCACTTAGAAACATATCTCTCAGATATCCTCTGATCCTATTATAGGTGACATTCATTTCGTTAAGGGAAGAAGGCCTGTAAGCTGGTGAATCCAGGACTAATAACATTTTTTCAGTATACATATTATCAAAAATGACCAACCCTCCCCCCTTGTCCGGTTTAACAGCTCAGACCGGGAGTAGGTTGAAATTATTCAAGGCTGTTCTCTGTTTCTTACTTATGTTAGAACTGGTAGGTGGTTTTACAGACCTAAGACCATCCTTAATGTGTCTAATGTCCACCTTGCAGACTTTTTCAAAAACATGTAACCCTATGTGCAAAGGGGGATTGAAAACACTAGGTAATTTTAAGCATGGTGTTGCTTCACTGATTTCATTATTGAATAGTAAATTCAAATTTAGTTTCCTCACAAAACTCTTCAAATCAATAATAGTTTTTGTAAGATCAAAATGTGCGCTAGGAATGAAGGTATTACCACGTGCCAACAACTCAATAAGTTTAGGCTGTAAACTAACACTTGAAAAGTTATACACTTTAAAATCACCCTTAAGGTTAGTTTGTATGATGGGACATTCTTGAACCGCAATCTGTATGTCATTAACAGTTTCAAAATTTTCTGTCTCAACAAAGGATGAATCACAACTCAGTTGTTCCGAGCTCTGTTCCTGGAGTAATAGGTCCGTTGGGGCTGTGGACCTAAACAATTACTTTGGTTACTATTATTTTTCTGGTAATTTTGATTATTATTACCATTCCTGCCTTTATAAGACTTGTTAGCTTTAATCCTATTACTCGATCTCGTTCCATTATTCTGTCAATTTCCTCGTCATTATTTTCAATAGGCACAGAAGGTGGATCAAGATCACCCATCTCAAAAGTATCCAGACTATTAACCCCTGTAGGTACTTCTCGTAAAGGATGTATCTTTAATTTTGGATAGGCTTGTTGATTTTGGTAAGCCTTCCTGTCCCTACACAATTTTTTAGATTTATTTTGTTTCAACTTTACCATCAGTGCATCTATGCTATTAAATATTCTATTATAATCAAACTTGTATCTTAAAAAATCAGAATCAAGTTTGATGATATCATCAAGTTCACTGATTTCTTCTGTAAGTTTAGTAATATTAGAATTGTAATGCTTAATTAACACTTCAAGCAACTGTGCTCCTTGCCGTTCAAACAGCGCCATTAAGTCTGTATAAAACAGAGGGTCTTGTATAAGACCCAACGGAGAAAAAACACTCCGCAACCCCTTAGGGATGATGTTTTCACTTAGACATTGTTTGAAGTATGAGACTTCAAGTTGCAGTTTTTTTAATTTAAGCAATTTCATGTCCAATTTCTTTAAATTTTCAATAATAGTGTCTATACAAACAGGTATACCCGCAGCCGGTCGCTCCTCCGTTGACACTGGTGTAAATGCAAAAGGTTGCAAATTGTTGATCCAGTCTGAGATCATGGGAATGCCAATAAGCCTCGGACCAGTATTAATATTATTGTAGGTATCCTCAGTATTGGAAACTGGTGATTGTATGCGCTGAGCATTTGGTATAGGGACATCATTCCTCAATGTAGAAGGTAAAATTGCATGTAAGTCAACATTGATGCGATCACCACGCATTATCGGTAAGCCATTTCCCTCTGCTCCATTACTGATTCTATTTTCGAAAGAATCAATCCGTGAATGTAATGAGTCCATCCGCTGTGAAATAGAAAGGAGTAAAGCTCCTATATCAGTATCAGATGAACCTTGTCTCAAATTGTTACTTCCAAAAATGTTAGGTGTACTTGGGCTTCCCGCACTCCAATTACTCCAAAGATCTTGAACGCCAATTTATTTAAGTTTTCACCGCTACAAACAAGAAGCAGCTTCCTCAGAACAACATCACTAAATCGATACTAAAAGTGGTAATAAAACAAGTTGAAAAGTCAACTTTCTTATTTACTGTAATATCAATCTGAGTTGGCCTTGATGTCATAATCTCTTGTGATGCATTTAATGAACTAACACTTTGGATTATTTTTTTGCATTTAATGTATAATACTTATTATTTGTCTGTTCCATAATAGGAGCGCCAAGACAGGAAATGATGTAGTTTAAAGAACTTCCTGTACATATTTAAAATGCTTTTTGGCGCCTTTCAGTGATGTTCTGAGGAAGCTGCTTCTTGTTTGTAGCAGCGAAAACGCATTTTATTTTAAAATAAATTGGCGTTCAAGATCGTTGGAGTATTTTTGTGGAATCTTTCGGTGTGTCTTGGATTGGTACTCGCACCTCACATTTTGGTTTTGCTTGTTTGTTCTTTTACACTTGGTTTGTGGTTTCGTCATGGCTACTGATGGTGCGGGAAGCCCAAGTACAATACAAACTAACCTTAAGGGTGATTTTAAAGTGTATAACTTTTCAAGTGTTAGTTTACAGCCCAAACTTATTGAGTTGTTGGCACGTGGTAATACCTTTATTCCTAACGCACATTTTGATCTTACAAAAACTATTATTGATTTGAAGAGTTTTGTGAGGAAACTAAATTTGAATTTACTATTCAATAATGAAATCAGTGAAGCAACGCCATGCTTAAAATTACCTAGTGTTTTCAATCCCCCTTTGCACATAGGGTTACATGTTTTTGAAAAAGTCTGTGAGGTGTACATTAGACACAATAAGGATGGTCTTGGAACTGTAAAACCACCTACCAGTTCTAACATAAGTAAGAAACAGAGAACAGCCTTGAATAATTTCAACCTACTCCCGGTCCAAGCCGTTAAACTGGACAAGGGGGGAGGGTTGGTCATTTTTGATAATGATATGTAAACTGAAAAAATTTTATTAGTCCTGGATTCACCAGCTTACAGGCCTTCTTCCCTTAACGAAATGAATGTCACCTATAATAGGATCAGAGGATATTTGAGAGATATGTTTCTAAGTGGGAAAATTAATATTGATTTATATAATTTTCTGGATATCTCTTTTCCTAAGGCTCCGGTTATGTTTGGAATTCCCAAGATCCATAAGGATCTTAGAAATCTTCCTATGAGAGCATTGGTGGATGGAAGACTATCAATGACTTACCCATGTGCTAGGCTAATAGATCATATTTTGGGTAAATACATTAAGAATATTCCGGTTGTCTGTAAAGACTCGTGGTCCTTTCTCAGTAACATTAATAACATCATATATGATGAAGGTGATAACTTTCTTACTATCGACGTGGTCGACTTGTACACATCTATTCCCCATCAGGAAGCCATAGAGTGGATAGCTTTAATGCTACAAGAATTGGAGGTTATTCAAAATGAAATAGATATTATCACAGAACTTTTAGATATAGTCCTTGGGTCTAATTTTTTCATTTTTGACAATAAATATTACCTCCAAAAACAAGGAGTAGCCATGGGTTCCCCTTGTGGGGCAAGCGTGGCAAACTTCTTTATGGCTTTTTGGGAAAACAAGTATTTATTAAAAAATGCTGATTTGAAAGGAAAAATTCGCTTGTACAAGCGTTTTTTGGATGATATTTTATATTATTTCATGGTGATGCATCAGATGTGGAAATTTTATTACATTATATGAATAGTACAACAAGTTTCCTCAAATTCACACATCAGTTTTCTATAAATGAAATTGATTACTAAGATGTGAGGTTGACCAAAGACACAGTAAATAACAGATACTTGTCTGCGGTCTATTGAAAACCTACTTACTGCAATTCCCTACTTCATTTTACTAGTTTATATCCACTAAGGCAGAAACGATCTATAGTGAAGGGACAGGTAGTGAGAGCCGTACGCATGTGCAACACGGTCCATTCCTTCAAACAGGAATGTAATTTTCTCAAGAATCTTTTCCTTAATAGAGGCTATCCTGATATCCTCATTGATGGGATTATTGAGGAGATAGAATTCAAACGATCAACTGGTTTTTACAAACCTTTATTAGAAGAAAATAAAAGTCATGAAATCCAAAGTGTTAGTTCATTAAATGTACCAAGAGATTATGACATCAAGGCCAACTCAGATTGATATTACAGTAAATAAGAAAGTTGACTTTTCAACTTGTTTTATTACCACTTTTAGTATCGATTCTAAATCAATTTGTGATCTAATGGTTAAAAATTGGCATTTTATTAGTAATGATACCTTCCTTTCAGAAAAGTTAGGATTATTGCCAAAAGTGGTGTATAGGAGAGGAAAAAATTTGAAAGAATTGCTACAAAGAAAACCACATACCAACCAATTTAACAGAAGTAAGGGGTCATTAATATGTGGAGCTTGTAATTGGTGCAATTTTTTTAGACCAGGGGAATCCTTTTCTATAAAAGGGAAAAGGTACTATATCCATCAGAAAATTAACTGTGAGAGCAAATCTGTTGTTTATGTGGCTTTTTGCCAATGCTGTCCAGCATTTTATGTTGGTAAGACCGACCGAAAGTTACGAGAACGTGTCTACCAGCATATATATGCCATTAGAAATAGCAAGGTTGACAATGCCCTTGCTAAGCACATTTCTAATTACCCTGACCACAAGTTTGTCTTTATGGGTGTTGACCAAATGCTTCCTAGTGTGAGAGGTGGCCCCCTTTCTCTTATGTTAGAGCTACGTGAATTGGAATGGCAAATTAAATTGGATGCTTTTAATTCCCCTGGTTTAAATGAGAACTGTAATATCTCAGCTGTTCTTAGATTAAAAAGTTATATGAGATAGGCCTGATGTTTGAGGTGGAAAAATATGAATATATTATAATATATAATATACTAATTGATAGGTTTCCCTCTGACATAAAAAGATATATATAAAAAATATATTAAAAATTTAAAGGTTTTTATCCCTGTGAATTAATTGTCATGTAGACATATAGTGTAGATAAATGTTTGGATGTTTTCATTGTTTTTAATTTTTTAACTTTGTATAATAAATACATTTTTAAAGGTATAAGTAGTAATTAGGTATCTTTAGGAATTTATTGACTATAAGGTTAAAGTATATAATAATAACACATGAATTTAATATATTTTAAATGCTTTTCTTGCATATATATTTCTTATTTTATTGCATTTAATGTATAATACTTATTATTTGTCTGTTCCATAATAGGAGCGCCAAGACAGGAAATGATGTCGTTTAAAGAACTTCCTGTACATATTTAAAATGCTTTTTGGCGCCTTTCAGTGATGTTGTTCTGAGGAAGCTGCTTCTTGTTTGTAGCGGCAAAAACGCATTTTATTTTAAAATAAATTGGCGTTCAAGATCTTTGGAGTATTTTTGTGGAATCTTTCGGTGTGTCTTGGATTGGTACTCGCACCTCACGTTTTGGTTTTGTATATGTACATAGATATACATATAAACATTCAGATATATACATATACAGAGCAATATATGTCTACACATATACAGATAGAGATACATATGCACATATACGTATGGATATCCACATATATATGGACAGTAGTAGGTATATCAGAATGGGATCTGGACACATGCTCGACTAGCATATGTCCGAATCACAAAACATCGAACACACATGCATGAAAGCGCTTAACATCGACAAGCGCTTCGGTGTATTTGTGCCTGTGTTGTAGATCAGACTACAGTGCAGGTAAGGGAAGATTCCCTTTTCCCCACTGTAGTGCAATCTCGAAGTGAGAATAATAAAGTAGGGGGGCAAAGCCCCCCTGCAGAAACATAGATTTTTTTTTTTTAACTACACATACACGGAAACCCTTTTTGATGTTAAGCACTTTCGTGTATGTGTGTTCAATGTTTTGTGATTCGGACATATGCTAGTCGAGCATGTGTCCTAGACCCATCAGAATAGATATGTACGCACATATAGTTATAGATATCTACATATATACCAACATAACTAGGCATATCTATACACATAGCATGTGCATACATACATATATAGCTATATATGCATATATCTATATATACATATATATGTATATATATATATATATATATATATATATATATATATATATATATATATATATATATATATATATATACACCTCTGTATATATAATATATGTACATACGAAGAGATGTACACATGGCCATATATATGTTGCACTATACAGATGTGTATAAAGACATATTTATGAGTATACATGTGTATGTACATGTAGACATATATAGACCTATTATATGTATATAACCATATTCCTGTCATGTGTAAGCCTCACGGTTGTGTATACCCTCCCAGATGTATCCCACTGTATGTATCTGCTATGTGTACATTATGATGAAACAACATATGTGATGCAACAGTCATATAATTAACAAGGACTACACAATTTAGGAAGTAAAGGCAATTGTTTAATACCACTCAATATGCGTATTGACAGCTATATTGGTAAAACAATACATGTCTTTACAGTGGTCATGGCATAGGGGTTAAGTGTTGTGACTTTAGTGTACAGGGTCCTGAAGACCTGCAGGGGCTGTTCATTTTGTTGCTGGTCAGAATAAGGGCTGTCAAATACAGAGTGGTTAAGGCAGTTTTGAGCAGCTTTAAGCAGGTTTGCGTGGGTTTGTGCAAAGCTAAGTGGTGCTAAGCTATGGGTAAATGTATGGGTTTACACAGTGTAGGCTTCACTTACCAGTGCACAAATCAGCTCAGCTGTTATATTGCAGCAATGTTGATACTTGCTAAGCATGGCTTAGCCCTGGTAACCAGGTCGCACTAGTCTGAAAACATAGCAGGGTAATGACATCTGTAATAAGTCTATGTAATGCCATGTACAATATGTGCTGTCATTACAGTAGCAAGGGGTGTGAGTGTCATGTGTGGGACACAGACATATATGAGGCCTGTACAGCACTGTTATCTATGTGAATGTGTAACATACAGGGGTATTACCCCAGGGTATGTGTTGTCATACTGGCATGTAGTATATCATGGCAGTGCTACTGTTAACAGTGCTTATCCAGGCAAGAGCAGAGTGCTAAATATAGTACTGACAAGAGGCACACGTGCAGGCATAGCTGGAGACTGAGGCCTCCCTGATGTATCCCTGGTGTGTGAGCTGTGTCACTCTATATACCCCTTACTGGGTAATGATCCGACATGTGGAATGGAACTGTAGACTACCGTCTGTACAGCTCATGTTAGTGAGGGCTTCTGACATGTAGTTATGGCATACAATTTGTTGTCTAACATCTGTCTGTCAACACACTCATCCTACTGCATAGCTACTTGCCAAGCTGATGACTGCCAGTCCCTGCACAGATGTGCAGATGGCAGGTATCCAGCTGGGATATGTACAGGCAACCTAAGCTTGATTGACACTGATATGTCTGCCCAACTGTGTAAGAACTGGCACATATAGGAGATATCACCCTCTACGCACCACATGTCACAGGTACCTCCACTACACTACCACAGTCAACATACATACATACATACATGTCAACTTGATCACCTCAGTGGCCATGTGCAGGAGGCACCTGGAGGATTGGCTGATGCATGTCATTCTCACCCTGAGAGTCACCACAGTAGTGTCTGTTGATAGATTGCCTGCTGCCACTTGGCAGGTGGCAGGATACCACTGTACACACAACTCCTACACAATCCATCTCTGCTTGGACATTAGCTATGTACACAGCTATGAGCACCTGCAGCGATGCACCCCTGTACTAACACGTGTATGTGTGCATGACTGAGTACAGCAGTGTCTATGTGTTAGCAAACCTGTGCTTGGGAATTCCATGCACAGCCAACACAACACCCATTGCCATAGTCAGTTGTGGCTTCTGCTGTATGGGACATTACATGTACCCTGTTAAGCTCCTTCCCATACCAGCTACACGAGCCTTGCAGTACCAGCACAACAGTGTTTTACAAAGGGGTTGATAGGCATGGGATACTCCCTACAAGTAGGCAATTTCTGTATTATTCAACTAAGTGTGAATTAACCTGAATGTAATGTAATGTTATCATTTGTACCTTATATTGTGATTATCTGCTCACTCTGAATACAATGTGATATGTCTTTATGTACCTTGATTAACCCTGTTGGAGCTTTTCTCCCCGGGACTCCGCTGAAAATGGACATGTATCCAGTCGGACTATCCCGGTCAACAAATGTAAAATAAATAAATAAAATAAATAAATTGTGTTCTAGCATGCATGTGTAGTTGTGCATGTCCATATATCTGTAGGGTACAGCATTCCGAGACCACATATTCCTATTCCAATACCCATTGCCACACAGTAGTACAGATAGTGTTGTTGCTGCCCATAGGTGAGGCATGACAATGCAACACCCTACTACTCATGTGGCATGTGCATTAGATGCAGATCCCTGTAGTACCACTGTTGGGGTATACTATGGTTTGTATTGTAGTCACAGCTAATGTGTGATGGTGGGTATGGCAGAGTGTCATCATGGGTTTCAGGGAGTACAATATCCACTGGGGGATGTGGGTGCTGTGTACACTGTCATTACACCAAGGTACACCTAGTATATGTCCCATGTACCACGTTATGGTTACCACTGTCACCCTCAACCATACAGGTAATTGATACCACAATCCAGGCCAGTTATGCTTGTGCTGTGTGCAGCCTACCTGTAAAACATTGGACACACGGTCAAGTTAGTTAGCAATGATAGGCCCTGGTATCTCAGATGTGTGTCTGCCTGTTATGTGTCTGTTGATGTGTATATGAAGGTATGTCACACTATGTAGTGTCCATATACACACATTACATCCCCCATTAGCATACTATACATGTCTGGGGATGTTCTGCATGTAACATGTTACCTGGGACACACCTCACCCTAAACGCTGTGTGGTGTGTACAATGTAAGCCACACACTTCAGTATCACGACTTAGCTAGGTAGGGACCTAGTCCCAGTGTTACCAAGTAACAGTGTGCATGTATGTAGATGGGTCTACATCAGGTTGCAGGGTATACACACCTCAGTGGGTCACCTGTCCATGTGGCACAGGCAATAATCATTTTAGTAACCTGTGATATGTGTTCAACTGTACCCCAAGTATGTCACAGCCATAGTGTCACCACAGTGCCATACCCTGTTGTGGAATATGACTGCAGACCATCCTCGTGTTGGCACATTTATACCTACAACACAGATGGATAACATTATAGAGACCACAACAAACCAGTGTTACTAACAGCTATAATACCTCGCTGCTGGACGGCTACACTACCTGCCATATATGCATTACACTTTACTCCTTACAACATGTTACACTGCAGTACTGTGGAACACTGTAGTACAGTCACCATTTGCATCAGAACCATATTAGCCTGTCCCTGCATTGATGGTATAGATGACAGGGATGTGGCACAGGTATCATCATATGCACAGGGTGTGATGCTGGTTTGGCAGAGGCCGAGGGTGGGCCATACATTTGACACCATGTGTGTGGGTGAGGGGTGTACTGTGATTAGCTGGGCATGGTGCTGTGTTGTGTGTAGGTATGGGGTTGCCCTAAATGTGTTTGCATAACATGTGGGTAAGCATGCACACAGTTCTCCCATGTGGCTGCCCTACACAAGTGTTTATGGATAGCTGCAAACCATACCTGGCAGGGTGTGCAGTTCACTGCCTCTGGCCAAGGACACATGGACTGTGCCTGCCAGGGGTTCCATGGGCACATCCAGGTACAGGCCTCAATGTGCTACTCTCACCTGCTCATGACAAATATCTGCTGGAACCAGGACCCTCCTAAGACTGGCCAGGACAACATGCACATGGCCTGCTGTGGTGTGGTGTGGACAGCACCCCCCCCGCACTGCTGGGGCTGGTACTGCCACTACAGGAGCCCACTGGTGTCCTAGCATGTCCACGTTGACTGCCAGCTGTTGGTGTTGCTGGCCTACATTCACGCAGCCATCGCCGCACTCCCACCACACGTTCAAGCACAGACAGACCACGGTCAATGAGGGCCATCATCTCACCTGACTGTCTATCCATAAACTCAGTTAATGCATAGATGGCACCTGCCAGTTCATGGGCATTGTCACTTGCAGATGTGAGAGTGGCCCCCTGTGTGTGGGCATCAGTGTTACAGACAGCAGGTAGCAATACCTCTTACAGGAGAACCTGCACACTCAGGGCAGCTACATATTTGTAGGAGGTTCCAGAACTATAGACAGAGTGTGAGTAGAGTTGTATGCATTGTATAGCACTGGTGTTACAGGGTTTGTGCATACATACTAGTTTAAGATGGAATACAGCCTGTCTGCATAGCTCTCAACTGTGGGCCTATCCTCTTGATGGCCAGAGGTGTGCCTATTATGTTTTGTCTGTCCACCACACAGGTCTTGTGTCAGATATATCATTGGCAGTGTGTGTGTTGAGTGCTATCAGTACATGGCTAAATCCATTACTGTTTCTAACTTCATATTCCTGACTAAGGGTATGTTACAGACTATCCTGTAACACCAGTGACTTGTTAATGTATGACAACAGTTTTACAAATATGGGCCTGTGCTCCAGACTCTGTCCTCCACCTACATACCAGGCTATGCACGTATGACATGCTATCAGGGGTTGTTCTGTAGTGGGCTTTGAGTATGTCATGCTGCCATTCCTGCCATCAGTCCACTGCTGTTGTGTCCCCTACATATACTGTGGGGTTGGGACTGTATATGTGTGGGCTTCACCTACACAATACATGTGTGCCCTTATGCACTCCAGAGGCCAGTGTATGTATCAGTGGTATATGGCCTTGTATTATTGAATCTGGGGGGGGGGATCCCACCATAACTAACCTAGGCTGTTACAACATGTGGAGGTATCGTGGGTAAGCTGCCTTAAGGTATCTGGATGTACATTACCATACAATCCACCTTGGGTAACTGCAGGCCTACTGCCTCCTGTCATACAGACTGTTCTGTTTGTAAGTGTGCTTGTGATGGTGTCAGTTATGCCTTGTTATGTAACAGTTACATGCCATTGTCTCAACTGAGGTCTTTACCCCCTAGGGATTGTGTACAGAGTGTAGATAGAGGCTGCTGAACTATACATCTGCATTACTTACTGTTGATTGTTTGATATCCTGTGGCCCAGTCTGTCTTTACTATTGTATTACTTGCAGGCCTCGGCCTGGACAGCAACATATTTCAAACATTCCAGACTACTGTATGAGTATAACTGTTTCACAGTTGCATTACTCTTTTTATATGGATGTCAGTATCTAAACAGCTATATGACATAGCATATACCACTGTAATAGTATACAAATAAAGCTTTCCCATGTATGAAAACCTGTGTGTGGTGTTATATCCTTTGACCTCTCTGGGTATATGTTGCAGGCAATGATTGTCATTTGTATGGGTGGCTAATACAGTGTTCAGTTGGTAAGGTGGTAACTGTGGGCATAGTGGCTGTTCCATATTGTTTGCACCTTCTATATATGTATCTTCCTATACATATCTCTCTGTGTGTATGTGTAGTTACACATATATATATATATATATATATATATATATATATATATATATATATATATATATATATATATATATGTATATCTGTATCTGCATATATGTGTCTGTGTATATGTATCCTAGGGATGATGATTGCTTCCACATTGTACATTCCCTATGGGAGCCAGACTGTACTGCATGATATGTTACTGATACCAGCCTGACATCATACAGGTGGGATGGAGTACTGTTAACATCTTGTGCCCATGTCGTGTCAGGTCCTGGTTATGGGATCTGCAACAGTTGGTAGTGTATTCATGTTTGGCTGTGGGGGGCGATACCTATTCATACAAGACATATGTTGTTTGTGGCCTCTCAACCCCATTAATGGTGCATGTGGACATATATGTTTTTATGTTCCCATTTTTATCTACAGATGTATGTCCATATATACCTATACAGATATATATATCTGCTTACATATATATAAATTGCTGTATATATATATATATATATATATATATATATATATTTGTTTGTTTGTGTCTTTCGGCTTTTCCTGGTTAGGGGTCGCCACAGCGGAACTCCGGTCTGCTAATGATTGGCAGTTGATTTTTACGTACCGGCTTGCCAGGCCTGCTGCACAATCTTCAATGAAGGTACGCCCATTCACGCATGTCTCCATGCAGAAGATGCTCTAGCTGAGAATCAAACCGGACAGCTTCTTACTGTGAGGTGACAATGCTACCGCAGCACCACCACCGCGGGTACATATATTATATATATATCTACATATATAGATATGTTATATCTATTTAGATATTAATATATATATATATATATATATATATATATATATATATATATATATATATATATATATATATATATATATACATATCTTCACTCACACACACACACACACACACACACACACACACACACACACACACACACACACACACACACACACACACACACACACAAACAAACATACATTTACATGTTGAAATACATTCCCTTTACTGATGAATGACTGGGCTGGTGATATGTTTGTGAAAGCATCAGTGTAATGTATATCTGACATGGCTTAGTGGTAAATCACTTTGGCTATGGGGTGCAGGGTCCTGGGTTTGAGCCTTGCAGAGGCTGTTTATTTTGTTGCTGGGCAGAACAAGGGCCGTTGGATACAGAGTGATTAAGGCACTTTTAAGCAGTTGTAAGTGGGTTTGCGCATGTTTGTGCTGAGGTAAGCACTGTTAACTTCCGGTTACAGTTTTTTATACTCAGCTTCTAAATTGCTTAACCTGTGTAGGCATTGCTTGCCCCTGCACAAACAGGCTTAAAGTGCTTACGCCTGCTTATCCCATGCTAATTTCTTTGAAAGAAAAGAAAAAAGGGTTGATAAGAAAGTGGTGAAAAAGGGACACAAAAAGGGAAAGACAGTAGGGAAAATAGCTAGGGATGTGCAGAAAAGGTGTAGGGAAGGTCCATAGCTGCCCGTTTCTTCTACACCAACAGCTGTGCATATACACTAAATTTGGAGGTATATTTGGACACTCAAACCCCTGGGAGAGAGGTGAGGACAACACTAATAAGTTGTGATGCCAGTTAGACCAGATTACATGTGTCCAGTGGACACGTGTGCGAAATGGACAGCTATGTATGAGACGAGATTTTTTCTTTGAGAACAGATTGCCCTTTTTATTTTTTTTCAGGTGAGAGTGGGATGTTGGGAGGGGATAGTAGATATATTTGGGGAGGTAAGTTGGCTAGGTTAACAGACAAGACAAACATGATGCATATAGGGGAGATATATATACCACATGAGGGGGTTAACACCGTGATGGGTAGGGGTGTTGGGGAATCGAAAGCCCATGATCCCCCTAGTGGACAGTGGGACTGAGGTCCCCACCCATGGGCAGTCACCACTGCACCTTCACAGCCCCAAAGGTGGCTGTGCTGGGGGCTGAGTTGCAGATCCAGGCCAACCCTCTAGTTGTGACACATGGTCCTCAAGTTGGCGTAGCAGATCTCCAAACTGCTGGTTGAGCTCGCTACACACCATGACCCGGACCTGGCAATGGGTGACAGGTTCCTGTTGGCACCTGCTCCCAGGGCAGATGAGCCCCATCCCCTGAGGCAGTTCCACCCAAAGGTGGTGCAGGACCAATGGACAAGGAGGTCCCAGGTTGGGCCCCAGACGTGCTTGTGCCCAGTGCCATGGCCAGCTGAGGTGGGACAGGTGGGTCCGCTGGGACCGGCCTTCCAAAACATGCTATAGTATTTAAATTTTATCAACATATGTGGGTTAGTAATAGTCAACACATTCCAGGATTAGGTATAAAAGCATGCACAGATATTCTCATTAACCCAGACACCAGATATGGAAGAATAGCAAACAAAACACATGCATATATGGGACCACATTGGTAATAACAGCATGCAGGTACATTGATGGCACCATGTCACCAGTGTTGGAATATTTCAGTATAGCACACACATGGAAACAGATTTAAATATTTATCATCCAATAGGACATAATCAGAACAGTGAAATCATTACATACCAGTTGAGGTGGGTATGTAGTTTATTGTTGGAGATATGGTGGGGGGAGAGAAAGATGTCAATTAACAACTACTATATTCCTGTAGTCCACATTACTTTCTGAGTCAGTGCTGTTATCTGTACCTTACAAGTATTACTACACTACCCAATAGCTTTAGTTTGGACAGTGATATGGCTGTAGTCATCGTTATACATGAACTGGTGTTACCTGCAGTATACACCTCTTAACTGGTATACCTGTGGAGGAAGTGTTTGTTAACACTAACTAACTGCTTCTACGCATACTCCTAGATTCTGGGTTGATGTTGTGCACATAGCTGTCCATCTCTTTCTGCACAGACTCTGGCAATGTCTTGTCCACATGAAGGTGTACCGGGACATATCTAGACTATTGCCCTCTTCAACCTTTAGTGACTTACCACACACATATACATGCTTTCCTACACAATTATATTATGTAGCACAGTGTGGGTGACTGTGATCAGTGATACTTTATTATTTGGAGCAACTGCAACACTCACAATTCCATACAATACCAGAGTAAACAGTACCAGTACAGTGTATCAAGGTTTTTATTTCTCGGCACAGTGTTTGTATCCGACGTACGTATGGGAGCAATGTTTGTTAGCAGTACCTGAATGCTGCCACACAAAGTTTCAGATTACACATTAGTATTATACACATACATCTCACTCTGTTATGGTAGACACTCTGGTCACAGCTTGACAACATGGGGATGTAGATATGACATACTTGGCTTATTACTCTCATAACTGTTTTAGGAGTTGCTAGAGTGACAGGTTTGTTTTCATAGATGTGTGACAATCAGTTGTATTCCCTGTTTGCTGCCTAAACATCTGGGATCATCCCACAGACTTCCCAGGGGGACAGGGTGACAGGCAGCAGACATGGGCCCATATACTGGACATTCTGGTCTTATCTGTACAGTTGTGGGGTATGATTCTGTATGCAGCCTACTTCCACTCCCAGGATTCAGACCATGGCTGTGCCTGCTACAACTTAAACACTGTCCATCAGAGTTGTGTGTGCCATATAGATATTGCTGTATATCTCCTATCTGCTTTCTGTCTTATAATTCTCCTGTGGTTTTGCAATCTGACCTTGTATTACAACACTCCTATACAGGATTTCTTAGACAGTTATATTTTGCAGGACAGTGTGGTCGACAGTGATGAGTAAAACCTTATTATTCAGAGCAACTGCATCAGTCACAATGCTGTACAATACCAAAGGAAACAGTACCAGTACAGGGTATCAAAGGAAACAGTACCAGTACAGGGTATCATTCTTGTATTTCTGGGCACAATGTTTGGTATCTGACAGACCTGTGGGAGAAATGTTTGTTAGCACTACCTGAATGCTGCCACACACAGTACCAGATTCCACATTACTATTATACACATACATCTCACTCTGTTACTGTGTACACTCTGGCCACAGCTTGACAACATGGGGGTATAAATAGAACATACATGGCTTCTTACTCTCATAAGGTTTTGGGGAGTTGCTAGTGTGCCAGATTTGTTCTTATAGACACATCTATACATTGTATTTTCTGTTTCTGCCTATATGTCTGGGATCATCCCACTGATTTCCCAGGGGGGACAGGTTGACAGGCAATAGATATGGGCCACTTTACTGGACATTCTGGACATATCTGTACAGTTGTGGGGTATGATTCTGTATGCAGACTACTACCACTGCTAGGATTCGAACCATGGATGTGTGTGCTAAAAATACAACCATTCACGTCTCAGTTGCATGTGCTAATAGAATTTTGGTGTCTTCCTTTTCCCTGTTTTCTATGTATCTCTCAGTTGTACTAAATGGCATCTGGGGATTACACCAGTCATATACAGGCATTCCTACACATTCTATTTATGGTGCACAGTGTGGGTAACAGTGCTTAATACAACAGTACTATTACGTGATTGCAAATCTACATTACCATATGATACCAGAGTATACACATGCAGTCCAGCAGTTAGACCTTTATTGTCAGGCTATTACGCTTTTATTTACATACAAACTATATGAGACTCTTCCTGCCATATTCTCTGGTGCATGCAGTACTTGCCTTAAACAATACAGGTTTTATACAGGCAATTAATTTACTAATACTTTTAGATGTATTTCCTATGACAGTACATGCAAGAGTATTACTGACCTGCCTCATGTCACAACCTCTCCAGGCGACTTCCATGGGCCTCCTGGTTCGCAGTCCGCTCACTTGCAGCTGTGGAGGACATAAGAGGAATATTTAGCCATATCTGTCGATGATATACATGACCTGGCAATTATTACACACATAGTGAAGTGATACTTACAGCTGGGACAGCCCCTGCTGTTCTAGCCTCTTGGTTCCACTGCTCCAAGAGGTCCCGCTTATGCCACTTCAGGTCAGCATAGTGATAAACTGGTGAGGTCATGGGCAAGATGGTCCCAGGCTTCCACCTTATATTGGGAACCCTGGTACTGACCCTGCAGCAGTCTCTGATTATGGTCTTTGACAAGGTGTCCTGCCATGACTCTGGACTCCTGGATGCGCCAACACTGTGCCCAGAAGTGCATACCTTCTCCCCTTTCTGCCATTGTGCCTGCAAGGGGGAGCTACAACCAGTTATGAGATGTATTCCTGCCTGTTGGGTTTAAGTAGGGCCAGTTTCCCACACTTTTCCATGATTGGCCAGTTTTAAAATGGCTAGGCTATGGGCAAACCTGCTTACATAACGTTGGCATTGTTTAAAGGGCTATAACACTGGGCACATTGAGTTAGCTGGCCTACACATTGCTTACACCTCCTAAGCTGGCCTGCACAATGCTTAGCATTGCTTACATTAGACTTTGCATTATAGTTTCCTTTTGGCATTGATTTGTTATTCATTACATCTTATATATATGCCTGGTATCCATGATTCTTGTGTACATATACTGTATGGGGCACATGTGCGTATCTGTGGACTTTGCAAAATTATGACACTGACACCTCACATGTGCACTTAATGCAGTACTCCAGTTCACAAATATATGTTATTTAGTAGGTTATGCAACTAAAATATTGGTCATAACGTGATTTGCCATGAAAAATGCAATGTGCTGCAGTGGGACTCGAACTGGAAATGCCTGCTTGTAAAGCAAATGCTCTGCCCACTACACTATTGCTATACTGCTTCATTTGCATATATCTTCCTTGTTATCCTCTTCAGCCATTTAAGCTGCATTAACTCTAGCTAAGCAATGGGCACACCTGCCCACCTATGGTTTGCTTTAATCGGATTCATAAAAAAAAAGTGTTTGTTTATTTGATTTGTATTTACTATTGCTGTTGTACACGTGGGGGAATGTTGCTGGGGATATGAGGGCACCTATGAGCAGTCTCGCTCATTCCTTTGGCCTTTCTACTGTTCTTCGTTGTGGGGGAGTGTATATTCTGAGAGCTCTGCTCTCAGACACGCCCACTGCACTCTTACTCGCTCCATGTAAAATTAGGAGCTCAGGCAGCGTGCCTTTATTAATATGCATGGCGCACTGCCATCCTGCTCCTAAACGGCCACTTCCATGCAGGACTAAGCTAGTCCTGCATGGAAGATTAGTAAATCCAGGACGCACGCACACACACACACACACACACACACACACACACACACACACACACACACACACACACACACACACACACACATGCCAATCAAAGAATGGTTTGTGCATTCTTAGCAATACTGAAACTGCCACCTAATTATTTTTTATTTAAACCCAAAGCTGTTAAACTGTTTTTTGATGGCTATTTTAGCAGATGGCAAAATAGTTACCTGACTACAGCTGACACATTCTGGTTTGCTTTTTACGCAAACAGAATATCAACACAGTACCTTACCTTGATAAGCTATACTGTGAATTACCCAGACAATACTTATTTGTGTTCCAGAGAATACCCCATCTGTGGAATAGACTCCCTCTCCACATCAAGCAGAGTACCTCATTATTCCTTTTTAAGTGCAACCTGGATAACTGGATGGGAAACAGAAAATAAACCCCTGGGTTTCCACCTGTGTCCCTGCTGGACAAGAGCTTTGGTTGCTGACTTGTCTATACATGGGTTAAACTCTTGGCTAGGCTTATAAGGACCTCAGGGCCAATAGCCTAGTAACCTCATATGATCCTATGAAATTGAAACATTGGGACTCTGGCTGGAGCTGTGATATTCTACCTAGCACATTATAGCAATGCAGAGGTATCTCACACATACACACACATACAACAGACACATACACGTAGCTTGACATAATTGAATCTATGTATTTATCTTTTCCATCTTTAAATGGATGCAGTTTGATAGCTTTTTAAACAGTTGTCAAACGTGCTGTCAAACCATTACCAGTTGGTCAGGTATTTGCTGATATGATTATAAATGCTGTGAACAGCCTCACAGCGTCTGCTCTTCTCTATCAGTCACGATTCAAAAAAATATTGACCTACAAACTCCAGCACCAAGTTATTCCAAAAATGTGTTTAATGATATGATAAATCAGTTTGGCTGTTGCCAGACCCCAGTCAACTGCGGAGCTGGATGTCACTGAGTGGAGACCTAGAATGAGGGAGTTCATTCTCCATAGATGCATGCATCCTGCAACTACAGTCACTGTTGTGTTGTTCTCCATCTTGTAGAACCTGATAGACCTATGTGCTGCAACACTCTGTGATACACAGGATGATCCTGTGCCATTGCTGGGATTTGTTGGTAGGTATATTTAGGTTATGTCTTCCTAAATTATAACTACAATTACAAGTGTGTGTTATTAATGTTTGCCCCCCCCCCCATTTCACACAACACTTTTGGAATAAACTGCCGTCTCTTGTGCTTGGGCCACTTATATGACTCTTGACACCATGTTTTGTCTGGCAGTTGTTGCACAGGATTAAGGAGCTGTTAATGAGCTGTTTCCTGTGATCCAGCAGTCCAAGGTTTGATTTAATCAGCAGCCATTACTTAAATGTGCAACTCTGGACAAGTCAGTTAACCAATTCAGTGCTCTCAGACTGAAAGAGGGCCAGGGAGCACTGATTTATCTTGTTAAATACAAATAAATACAGTATGAAATGCCTGATGACTCTCTCTTTTCTACAGGTGGATCAAGTCACTACTGAGTTCTACACCAGGCATGGAAAAGGTTTGAGACCCCCCCCCCCCCACACACACACACACACACACAGTTTTCTCTGCCATATTCTAGACAATTTAGCTTATCATAATCAGATTGCAGGCACTACTTGGAAGGTGTAGGGTGGATGTGTGTGTGATCAAGGCTGTCACCAAAAATGAACACAGCAGAAGACATTATCTAACTACCTGTTTAATTGATGGGATCCTGTCAATTTGCAAAGATGAGAACCTCCAGTAAATTTTTATTGAACCTCATTTCTTACACCACAGGAAAGTTTTTGTCAGTGATCATAAGAAACTTTGGTTTGGTTTGTGCTGAGTTCTTTAGCAGACTACTTCTGTCCTGTGTGCTATGCTGTGACTTGGGTGGGCTCCAACATTTGTAGTACTTAAATAAAGCCTTCGGTGGTGGTGGTTTGCCCCCCCCCAACTATCTGCTACCACTACCTGACAATCATCAACTCTCTGGAAAACTGACCCTGTCATCACTAAGGGCAAGAGTCAGTAGAGGAGAGATATTAGTAAGGCAGAAATCAGGAGAGGTTTAGTTTTTAAACTTATGTTCCTATCTTCCTATGCACACATGGCTATGCAGAGAAAGGGTAGTGTGTAATAGGTTGACTGCACAGATCCTCCCTAATTTCTGCAAGGGATGTTGCCAGCAAACTGCCTTGCCCTCAACTCTGAGGCATGGTAAGTGGTTTCCCAGTCTCCAACAGGGAAACTGTACTTCCTTATGTACTGCCCATGCACCTACTTTCCTCCTTTCCCCACAACAGCTATGCCTTTTCACTCTTCTCCCTTCCTGTCTGGCTTTTCCACTGTCAGGGTCATCTGTACCACAGAGTCAAGCTATTTAGTGTTTTCTTTTGATGAAACTGTAAGCTGCTGTACAGTCCATGGAAACATGGAAAGCTTACAAAATTTCTTTGATGTCACTGGAGCAGACAACTATCAAAAGGTATTGGCCCTCCTCTGCTAGTGGTCATTTCAGGAGTTGAGATGGCTGGAAGTGGCAAGCCTGCATCTGAGATGTAGTTGTCAAAAAAATTAGACCTTTCATTGAAGTGGGAATTCAGATGGATTACAAAGAGAGGATTAAGACAGATACAGTTATCAGATCCTGTCTTACAGAAATTGAGGGGGATAGCTAAGGAGACTCCTGAATCTGAAGGGTAGAGGGAATCCATGTACTGGGAAAGGAGTTATTCTACAAGGAACATATTTTAATGACGACCTATAAGGAACAGCAAATAGTTCCAAGGGCTTACCACTGGGTACATCTTATCCTAGCCTATGACATTCCTATTTCAGGAAATAAAGCATGCAAAAAAGGGAGGTTTATGAAAATTATTTATTGGTCAGTTATTGAAGAAAACATGTAAAGGTAATGCAAGGAATGTCAGCAGAGTCAAAAGGCTGGCAAGGCAGGAGATAAGGCTAAGGCTGTTTTTGTGTTGTTTCTTTTTATTCAGAAACTATTTCAAAGAGCAGCTGAGGATATTTTGAAACATCTTAGCATCTGAAGGTCCACAGACCAGAGGTATGGCTTGATGGAAGACTTTGCAGGTAGGTACCCTGAAGCAATAGTTTGTCTGCTATCATGGCAGAATAAATATCAAATGTTCTGTTAATTTTCAGAAAGGTGGTTCCCCCAGAAATATTGATGGTGGACAGAGTGCTAATTTTATGTCTGACTCGCTTAGCAACTTAGGGAACTGCAGTATGGTAAAACAGTTAAAAATACTCTTACCACTCCCAAACAAATAGTTTGATGGAGAGATTTTCTTATACTCCTAAAACCATACAGAAAGCATTTTCAAGCCACACAAGGCATCTACCTCATCTCCTCTTTGCATAATGAGAGGTATCCCAGGAATCCATAGATTTGTTGTCACTTGAGCTACTTTATGGTCAAGATGAGAGGTCCCATAGACTTAATTTGTGATAACCGGAAGGGTGAATGTAATTCCTGCAAGGACTTTGTTGTGGAATTTGACGGGGAAGGTCTCAGAACTAAACCTGAGGAGCTCAATGGTTTGTCATAGGTGAACCTAACAGCATAAGCACTTCAGCAACAAAAGGTCTAGTGTGACCGGACTGATCCCAAGAGTATACAGTCAGACAGAAGGCAATGATATGTATTCCCATTCAACAGAAAAAGGTCTTAGCAGGAAAGTGGGACCCTACATTATTGTGATAAAGACAAGTTGCTGTAACTACATGGTAAAATTGCCAGGCAGGAGACAGACAAACTATTTTGTTAGTATCCTACAGACTATCGCTTCACTGGAACAGGGTCCCATTCATGTAAAGCAGAGTTCCTCCCTAACCCAGTTCAAGTGTAACTTGGACCATTGGATGGGGAACAGGAAATTCATCCCTGGTTTAGCACCTATGTCTCTAATAGAGACAGGCAGCCTGTAAATGCTTCATCTTCCAGGGTCCTGCTTGTAAATATTTCACCTCCAAGCTCCTGCCTACACTTATCAAGGGTACCAGAACTTGTTAGAGATTTAGAATGAATGGCTAAGCTTAAAAATCACTTGTGCTTGTGAGCCAAGTAAAATTCTATGAACCTATAATAGAGAGATGCTAGTACATAGTTTATGCAGTGGGTTACAAGAGGATTTGAAGAGGCATGTGGTTGATGATCTTTAAAGTTGGAGGGAAGTCTGATAGTAGATCTCCAAAGTAAGGATGAGATTGATACAGCACTTATCTGCTATGCAGTTTCAGGAAATCTGAATAATACTGCATGAGACTTGGGGTATGTTTACTGCTATGGTATAATGTACTCAACTAATAAAGCACCATGTGGACTCAGGAACCCAATGACCAATCAAACAGTCTCCTTACTAGATGCCTAAACAAGTGTAGCAAAGCATGTTGGACACACTAGAGGAGTTGAGTCTGAGGGATTCCTGGGTTCATAGGTTCATAGGTAGGTACTAGGCTATTGGCCCTAGGGCCTATACAAGCCCAGCCAAAAAGGTATCCTGGCTTTTGTCACCCAAGAAAATGATTTTCCTGTGCCACTGTCGAGCAGAGCCACAGAAGTGATTCCCCAGGGTGAATTTCCTATTTCCCATCTAATCATCAAGATTTTTCTTGAAGAGTGCTAATGAGGAGCTTTGTTTGATATAGATAGGTAGTTTATTCCAGAGTATGGGAAGTCTCTGGGACAGGAATCTATCCCTCCGGCATGTTCTGTTTATTGTGGTGACATGGTTTAGGTCCCTAGAATGTGTAGCTCGGTGGGATTGGGATTTCTTTAAGTGGAGCATGTCCAACAGCTCTGGGTTTGACATAGCTTTGTATGTTAGGCAGAGATTACCTCTGAGTAGGCGATATGCGATGGAGCAAAGCTGGAGTTTTTTGAGACGGTCTGCGTAAAGCATCTGTTTGAGGCCAGTAATCCTCTTTGTGAGGTATTTCTGTGGCCTTTCCAGTTGTTGTAGATGTCTTGTGAGGTACATACCAAAAGGGGCGTTGTACTCTATAATGGGTCTAATGAGTGATGAGTAGAGGGGAACAATGACCTCTTTTTTTCTGGATGAGAAACCTTTTGTGATGAGGTGTGCCATGTAGAAGGATTTCCTGACTACTGTGACAATGAGATTATCAAAGGAGAGACTACTGTCCACTTGTGACCCAAGGTCTCTTATCACACTTTCGGTGTTAAGTATACTACTGCCTATGTTGTAGTTTATGGGTACAGAGTTTTACCAAAGGGGATGACAATGCACTTTTTGGCATTGAGCTTGAGGCCATGGCTTTGACACCAGGTATCTGTCTCAGTGAGGCCCTTTTGTAGGATGTCCACATCATTAGGAGTTTCAATTATGGCTCCTAGTTTGCAGTCATCTGTAAACTTCATTAGCCAAAGACCTTCTGTGTTAGCCTGTACTTCAGAGAAGTAGATACCAAATAGGAGAGGACCCAGGACTGAACCCTGTGGTACTCCACTTGTCACTGGTCTGAAGTCGGATTTGGAGTCTGTTACTTTCACAGTGTGGGTTCTGTCAGTGAGCCAGAAGGCAACCCATCTTGTGACATAGGGATTTATACCTAGTTTAGTGAGTTTATCTATAATTCCAGAGTGGGGGATGGTGTTGAAATCCAACAATCCATAGGCCTATCTGGTATTATCAGCATCAAAAAAGGATGGCTAAACTATAAGAAACTAAAAAGGCCCACAGAAGCAGATGTGCAGTCCAAATGCAGGACAGAGGAAACATTACAACTGAAGGGTGGGGCTGAGTATTTGATCACTGTTGACCTAAGAACAATACTGTCTGCTACCTTTCAGGCCCATGGCAATTGAGAGATCAGCATTTTTTCCAAACTGCTCCTTGGGATGATGAATGCTATCACAACTCTTCCAAGACAGGCAGATTGCATCCTACCAGCAGCTGGAGATTATGCTCTTGCTTACGCTGATGACACTGAATTCTTCAGTTGGTCCTGACAGGAAGATGAACAGATTAAAAAGAGCCACCTTGACTAGTAAAGCAAACAAACTTCTAGAAGGAATAACAGAAGCATATTATATTGGTGATCATGTGGTGGATGACACAATTTGGCCACAACCTGCCAAAGTGATGGCTATCAAGGCATGGCCTACCCTTGTTAACAAAAAGAAGGTCGTTTTTTTTTTTTTTTTTTTTTTTTGCTTTTTCCCCACTTATGAAAGATATACTGTAGGGGAATTTGGCATTTCCCCCAAATTGCCTCTGCATGTGTGGGTCATTCCTCAGAACACCAAAGCATTACAGATGTTTTGTCCCTCAGTACAGTACCATAGCCAATCCTTTCACAGACCTTATTTTTTGGATCCATCCCAACATAGACTTTACCTGACCAAATACTTATGTATGGCATCTTGGTTATCTTCCACATCTAGCGATATAGATTGGACAAACTAGCCATACTGACTCAAGATAGAGGTTCTCTTTTCAGAATACTTATCAATTACAGGAAGATCATTAGAACATGGACTGCAGACACTGGGCAAACTTTTTTCTAAGGACTGAATTTTTATCATAACCAGTAAAACTATTGCCATTTGATGCATCTTTCAGCTAATGCACTGCCACACACAACATGACTGCAGGATTTCTTTATAGAATATAATTTTTTTTCTTTAAAATTTTAGGAAGATTAATGTACATAGATATCTGGTTCATGGCATTGTTTAGTGAGTCCCACTTGTAAAGTAAGACTCACAAGCCCCATAAAAATGGGCATGGGTTCAGTGTCAATTTTTTTTTTTTTACTTGAGTAACTAAGCTAACTCTTTATAGAATTCCACTTGTGATGGCTGTGACAGTGAATTCAAGGTAGTCAAATTTGATTGTAAATAGTTACCTAAACACTAAAATCTTCTTAATGCAGTCAGGCCAAACCCTTTTGATCGTTCTAATTAGGGTCTAGCAGTCTTCCTATTATAATGTTCTGTTTTTTAGGAAGACCAGTCTGAGTGAGGTTCCTTCCCAATGGCTGCTGTGGGACCCTCCGCCCCTCACTTGCCCTCACTTCACCTATTCTGTAAAAATACAGGTGTTAAAATGGCTTTTAGCTTGATTAAATCTGATGAAGTCTACAGATCAAAGCACTATGCCTGTATTAAATAAAGCTCATTTGGAAAAGGACAGGCCTCTGAGCCTAAATAAAGCTCATTTGGAAAAGGGCAGGCCTCAGATTCCTTTTATGATTGAACTTAACTTAGAAAGGCATTTATTTACACATAGTTCTCTTATATTAAAATTTGGTGGCACTCTGATTAGATGAAAAAGTAAGAGATGCATCAGAAATAGGTGGATCCTATATCCACATGTAGCTGTCTGATGGTGCAGCCCTTATCACCATTAAATACACCCTCATAGTTGGTTTAGTATTCTAGAAGTAGAGACCTGTGAAGTATCTGACATGTTCCCAGCTGGTCTCTGAAAGGTCCACATAGCCCATAAGGAAGGAGATATGCACACCTTAGCCTCCACTAAAAGATGTATGTACATTAGTCTGCACTAGTAATAGAAGGTCACACATTTCTATCGATTCTGTGCATGGGTGACATATGTCATCCAATGTGCACTCAGTCTCCTGGCTGACCCTAAAGCAATCCAGTATCTCTTGATCAGTGAATTTATTATAAGTCAACTGTCATTACAAATGTTTACATCACCACCAGATGGTACTATAAGCATCCAGGTGGGACTGTCACACTGGGGGCTATATAATGCTGTTATGTAATGGCTGTTATGATTCTGAATAGTCTGACTAAATTCAGTCTAAATTTTGCAGTGCTTTGCACTTTTATAGACAGCAGCACAGGAGTACTTTTCTCTAAACATGTGTAAATTACGACTCTACTAATCTTACATACATGTTAATATCAATATGACCTCACTGTACAACATTTAATTTACGTGTTATTGTGCAGTCATTTGCATGTATCTTCTGATGTGCATTTAGTCTTACTAACCTGAAGCCAATATCGGACAATGAATTGATACTAACCTATACCTATCTTTGCATTGCCAATTCCAACACAAGTGCATACTGCACAGTATACGACTTTTCTATGAGTCCTGGCCTGTGCTTCAAAGAGAAGAGATTCAAACTGAAAAATCCTTCAGTGCTGAACAATGCAGAGAAGGTATAAAAAATATTTTTTTATGAATAGCTAAAGGATAAGGTTTATAACACAGAATGCTGAGTTAATTTATCCAGTCAAAAAAATAGGGTATTCATCTATCTAAGACTACTTGAAATTTGGAAAGTTGCATTACAATGGGCATATTTTGACAACCACATAAATGAGTCTCTGATAAGAGGGTACTGGTCCTGGAGCATAACAAACTCCTCTGCTAGGCCTAGAAGAGAAGTGGTATAATTGATTTCAAGAAAGTGCATTCGGTGGTTGATATATTGATAGATTTCAGTGATTATTTTGGGGTAAAATGGTATAAGGGGTAGCTATTATTTCTCTCTTTTATGCTCATTTGCCACCATGGATTTTATAATGAGAATTTAGATGAATGCTAAATGAGACAATTGATTTTCAAGAGAATTTTTGCATGCAGGGGATACTGGAATATAATTAGTATCACAGAAGCCAAGAGTGGGCATAGGGTTTATCATACACCCATATCAAATATGCTGGACCTTTTTATCCGATGAACAACATTTTCGGATATCATGTAAGACTCTACCCAGCATACTCATAATTCTAGCAGATATAAAGCCTAGATCATGTATTGATAACATGTAGATAACTGTTACCCATATATATTTAGTTAGTAAGATGAAGCTGCATGTGATAGTCATTTCAAATCATTCATCCTGCTGTCTGAAACACTGAGATTTTCTTTTGATTTATTTAACTTAATACAGAGTAACTTGATTATAGTGGGAAAAGCTCAACAGACATTGATGGCAAAGTCTGACTAGTTTAAGACAAAGCTTAAAACTGATGGGAGAGATTATACAACTCAGATGATGTGAACATATAAGCCAAATCTAAAAACTAATGGAGAGCAGCTGAAAGAGCTACAAAATGTGTGTGTTATGATAGTGACATAACTGTGCAAGAGGAAATCATTTATTTAAGCATCAGTAATTGAATTAATGACACTACAATCCACCCGATTATTAGAAGGTGGTAAAGCTAAGGTTAAGCTGCAGAGGGTTCAGGCAAGTGTTGCTTCTCTGAAAATGAGAATAGGTTGCAATTTAGTAAAGATTCACCGATGATAGTAGATTTTTTTCATCAGAACAATACACATATGTATCAGGGTCAAACATCACTGGCTGAATATGATCAAGAAATAGGAGTTTTTGTCCATGATTTAAGGTGACCAGGGCTTGCACCATGTTAAGCAGCATCTGTGATGGCACTAATTACACAAGCAGAATTGACAGAGGCTTTTCAGGCAGAAATACTATACCAAGACAATACTGCATGCTTATAAATGAATAATACCAGGACTTGTTCATTTTTTCAATGCAGTAGTAAAATTAAGGGATATGCATTTGTTAAGCAAGGAACAGTGGTAATGGTGATATGAAAGGAAGAGACAGACAAAGCTTAGCTTGCTAGGATGGCATAACATGTAATGTGTCAGCCTCAGAGACAAGGTATAGAGTGTGATTTTTACTTTGAGAATATGGCTAACTTTAAAAAGGCCCCTGGGGTTATTACATTTGTAATCACCTATCAGTTTATCTTACAAGTTTATCTCAGTATGAAATAATGAGTGTCAGTTGTTTGCTGCAGTCTTAGCAAAATATATACCACAGTTAGTAAAGAATGATAAAAGTGAAATTTGGGAGGAAGGCAAACATTTAATGCTCTATTAAAAACTGTACTATTCCTCATTGTTGGCCCGCTGCACTTTGAGCCATTTTGATTTGGAGGATAAGACAACTGATTTTGGAATTTGGGTTTTCTGAAGGATTTGTTGATTTAATAATTTATACAGCATCCAGTACTATAGTTGTGACTTGTGCTGCTCTGTATCTGTCCATAACAAACTAAAGACATGATTCTCATATTTACAGAGTTTGTCTGCCAGACCAAATACCACACATGCATGTTGTTGTGAACTTTATTGCACAATAGGGCTGTACCAATACAGAACCGCATCTTTGAACCCATTTGAAACTTTCTGGCAAATTTCTTATTAAAGTATGTCATAATATCTTAGAAAGAATCAAATGCTTGTAAGCGTTCAAATGAACAACAAACAGAACTAAAGCAAAAGAACGCTAGTCCCCTGTGTGTCTTGACACGCCAAGCTGGTCTCAAAAGGAACAAAAATCAAACTGAATGATAAAATAATAAAATTTATTGTTGAAAGAGTTAAGCGCTTTCACTCGCTGTACTGCGAGCTTCTTCAGAACTCCATTATAATGTAGCGGTCTCATTTAAATAACTTCTTTGGTGCCAAAATAGCGCTACATTAAAGTTACATACACAATGTAACAAACTAGGTCAGAAATATTTTAGTAGAGGTAATAATTGTGAAAATCAGGTTCAAAATAGTACGCTTTGTACTACTGACTATGGGAGAGCATGTGTTTTAGAATATGGTCCACATATTAATAAAATCAAGAAAATTATAGTTAATAATTGGAATATTATATTAACGGACCAGGAAATAGTTATTTGAATGCTTACAAGCATTTGATTCCAGTTCTGGTGTTTTTGTATCCCTATGGAGTCTGATCGAGACGCCACTTCACCATCTTCTCCGCTGATCTCACGACGAGAATGGAACAGTATTCAAATGGAATTAACTGAGTTAAGAGGTGAAATAAAACAATTGTCTTCCCTTTTAACTAATGTTGGCTGTAAAAAGAGTAACAATTGTTCTAATATGTCCAGGGGAGACTCTTTTTCACAAGCGTTTACTATCCATAGTATGGCTGTCACCGGACCGTCTAATGTAGGTGCAATACCTGGCAGTCTTGAAAAATTGAGTGACACTTCCACCAATCGACTTCCTACACTATCAGATATTCCTAATGGGCAAGAAATAAGACAGCACAGTGCGAGTCCTATTGATTCACCAGCTCTTCCTGCACCCACCATTTTAAGGAGCAGTAGCCGGCTTGGTATTTCTGATTTTACCTTTGATTTCTCTTTTGGTGAATCAGAGGAAGAAGCTAAATGCATTTGGACTAAACCTAAACGGCCATTGCTTAAATGGACTTATGCACAGATGGAACAGAATGCACACAATGGCCCTAATTATGTTTATACTACTGAATACCTGGTTTTAAAGGATAAATTGCCACCCAATCCTTTGAAACCATTTCTGGATACTAACAGTGTTTTTCAGTCTGCTTCTACCGAACACAAGCCCAGTGACTTATTTCACAAGGTACTCTCAGAGATACTACATATGCATTGGGCAAAAAGCTCAATACTATAAATACCTTGAAGTTAGATAATGCGTATCTTATGAAATGTATTGAACTTAAAATTGTTCCTAAAGGACTTAGATTTTTAAAAACACCGATGGGCATTGATATAACTGAAGACATTAGGTCTGAATTTAATCAAATGTTTGATTCATTTGGTATACAGTATATGCAGTTACTTATTAAATGTAATGATGGACAGTTGGCCAAGGCCATGCTCGAAGTGGAAAAACTTAATGATACTATACAAAATGATTTATTATTCCCTCAGTGGGAAAAAATATATATTAAGCAGTTCAATACAGCTGAATTTAATACCAAGAAAGCATATCAAAGGAAAAAAATCTTAAACTTCAAAGGGATACTGAGCAATATAAAAAAAGTACAGCTTATATTTGGGGAAAAACATATAGAAGGACATTCTGTTAGTAAAAAGTTTGGAAAGAACACCCCTAATTATTACAGCAAAAATAAATTGTATAATAGACATTATAGAGAGTATGTAGATTACAATATGCAGGAGGATGAGGGCACACATTTTTTATACCAAGGTGGGAATATAAGGCAACAGAAAAAGGGGGTGGAACCCAAGGGAACATCATCCACAGTCCTTCAACAAACCCCAAACGTATCATTAAAGGTAACAACAGTAACAACAGAAACATCTTTTGAGACTTCTGGTATTTGTTTTAAGAGAACAAAGACATCAAGTAGCGAATCATTGACATCTACAGGTAATGAGCAGATTATTAGAGAAAACAAGGAACAAGGTAATGGTTATGATGTTGTAGGTGACAAGGCAACTGAGCCGTCTTACATCTCACAGAGTGAGTACATTTTTAGGGAAGGTGTAGTAAATACATATAAAACTTTCAATATTTATAATTACACAGACCTTCCATTCAATATTACACATTTTAAGCTTTTCTCAAAAGGAATGAAATATATACCAACCACGAAGTTCAGACTTCTGGACAATCTCACCGAGTTCAAGAAATATACTAGGAAATTAAATCTAGCCATCACTTTTAATAACAAAGAAGACAAGTTTCATAGCAAGAGAGAACAAGGAATATTAAGAAAGAAAAGTACATATATGCCTCCCATGCACCCAATTATATCAGTATATGATAAATCAGTGTCTAGACACATTTACCAACTACAGAATCACCTCAAAGGTATCAAAATGAATTATAATTTACCTGAAGATGAATATAAGCTTTTGCAGGAACTCAGAAGAGACAAAAACATCAGAATTATGAAACCTGATAAAGGGGGAGGTATTGTCATATTTGACAGTACTGATTACACCTCTAAAATACATGAATTATTATACAATTCAGGTAATTATGAGATAGTCTCATTAAATGAGATTAATATAACTTACAGACAAATAGATTTACATATAGAAGAATTCCTTATAGATCAAAGAATTATGATGGACATTTATAACTACTTAAAGGTTGAACATCCAACTCTGGTCTCCATAGTGGGTATACCAAAAGTACATAAATGTATAGATAACCCCCCTTTTAGACCCATCATATCAGAAAGTAGATCCAAAACTTTTCCACTTGGAACAGCTGTTGATAAGTATCTCAAATTTATGTATGATAGAATTTCCCACTTAGTCAAAGATTTGTGGGAATTTTTGAGAAACTATCCAATAAATTTGTGGCATTCTGAATTTCTTTTTGTCACAGTGGATGTAATTGATCTTTTTTCTTCTATTCCAAAAGATGCAGGTTTGGTGGCCTTTGCCAACAGTATTACAAAATATGGTGGAATTGGATGAGATAAAGTTTGTTTAATTATTGAACTTATGTCCATAGTTTTGGAACACAATTATATTGAATATCAGGGTGAATATTTCAGACAAACTAAGGGTGTAGCCATGGGATCTGCGTGTGCTCCTATTTATGCAAACTTAGTTATGATGAATTGGGAGGAGACTTAGCTTTTCACAAGTGAATATTATAAATACATTAAATATTATTCATGATACCTTGATGATATATATATACGTATATATTACGGGATGGTGGCACAGATTTATTAGCTCAATTTTTAGATTTTTTGAACTCTAGTGGTGAGTTTTTGAAGTTTACTTCTTCAAGTAATGTTGAAGACCTTCCATATTTAGATACATACATCTCCAAAGGCGATAGTTGTTTTAAATCTCGATTATATAGAAAGAACACATTTTCTAACATTTATAACATTTTCTAACAGCTATTTAGAATTTTCTAGTAATCATCCCAGAAAATTATTTGTTAATATATTTAAGGGTCAAATTATAAGAGCTATCAGAATGACCTCTACATTTTCTGAGATGTTGGAAGAAGTGTCTTATATTACTTCGCTTTTTAAAGATAGAGGTTATGATACTAATATGATGAATTGTATATGTACATCAGTTATCAAAGAATGGGGTAAAAAATATACACCATTACTAGGCCAGAAATATTTTAGTAGAGGTAATACTTGTGAAAATCAGGTTCAAAATAGTACGCTTTGTACTACTGACTATGGGAGAGCATGTGTTTTAGAATATGGTCCACATATGAATAAAATCAAGAAAATTATAGTTAGTAATTGGAATATTATATTAACGGACCAGGAAATAGTTAAAATAGTAGGATCTCAACCTATTTTTGTTAACAAAATGGGGCACAACATTAAGAATTATCTTGAAGGGGGTGGCATTAGCAAGCATTTGACCCAGAAGAATACCACTAAGTGTGGGAAGTGCAAGCAATGCCACACCATTTTAGAGGAAGGTAGTGCCACCTTGGAAAATGTTAATAAAACAAATATCAGGTTTGTTCAAGGCAATTGTAACACCAGCCGGGTAGTATACCTTGCAAAATGTACAGCCTGTTCTGGATTTTATATAGGAAAACAGAAAGAAAGCTGAACAAATGTATATATGCACACCTATATAGCATTAAGACAAAGGATGAAAAAAATGCTTTATATAGACATGTCAAAAGATGTGGCAACACACATTCTTTTAAGTCTGCCATCCTTGAAAGTGTTCAAATAGATTATAGAGGGGAAGATTATAAAAGACTATTGTCCTATAAAGAAATATCCTGGCAGTTATATACAGATGCTTCCACTGCACCAGGATTGAATGATTTTGTCACTATAAAGCCAATATTACAGTTAAATTTATAAATTAATATATAAATTTAATATATTTTTTTATGTAATATTATTATATTATTTAATAATATTTATGTATCAATTTATGAAACAAGTTGTATTATTGGTATTTTTACTTATTTTAGTTTGGTTATTGCGTTAGAGATGTGCATTTTTATTGTTGTGTTGTGTGAATGCAATCAGTGTATGTCTTTTTTCCATTTTGTTACTTATCAGAATGACGTTTGTTACATTGTGTATGTAACTTTAATGTAGCGCTATTTTGGTGCCAAAGAAGCTATTCAAATGAGACCGCTACATTGCAATGGAGTTCTGAAGAAGCTCGCAGTACAGTGAGTGAAAGCGCTTAACTCTTTCAACAATAAATTTTATTATTTTATCATTCAGTTTGATTTTTGTTCCTTTTGAGACCAGCTTGGCATGTCAAGACACACAGGGGACTAGCGTTCTTTTGCTTTAGTTCTATATCTTAGAAAGGATTATTCTGGACTACATATACTCTTTTCCAACCTAGAAAAGAATGCATATACCCATCCCAAATGTAAGTCAAGTACATTATAAGGATCCCTATTGAAATGTCTGAAATTTAAATGCCAAATTGAAAAGCTGAAAAAAAGAGACAAAAAACACAGGAAAAGAGCAAATTTAAAAAATCGCTCTTCTACTTAAAACTTTTTTTTTTTTTTTTTGAAGGGGGTGAGCCCCTGCACCCCCCATTTGGAAGGCAAGCTCCCCACACCCACCTGTCCTTATATACACTAACTCCAAGACTGCCATACTGCAGTGAAAAATAAATATTCCAAGAAAAGGCATCTTGGACTTAGTATATTGAAGTCCATTCGTTCAGCTGTCAGTCTATGTATTTCAGGACTCGCTCTAGTAGGTCCTGGCATTTCAAATTATTATCTTATAACACAACATATGAGTATATAAATGTTAAATGCCTGCTCTGTGTGTGTGTGTGTGTGTGTGTGTGTGTGTGTGTGTGTGTGTGTGTGTGTGTGTATCTATATCGATATCTATCTATATATAGCTTTATCTATCTGTATGTGTATATATATATATATATATATATATATATATATATATATACATATATATATGGATCTACTTCTAAACCTAGAAATCCCATATAGTTGAAACTCATTTTTGAGAGAGGAAACACACATATGTACACACGTATTTGCATTGCCTATTGGCTTTGGTCTAAATGATGTTTGTTCAACATCTGTTTAGTCAATGATTGACAGGTGTGCAGGTCACACACAATTTTCAGTGTTGGGAAATATGCCCATTCCCAGATATTGTGCAATTGTGTAATTAGTATGTATAGCAAGAAGGGGATGTGAAACAGCACAGGTGCTCGCCACCCCAGAAGAAAAGGTTTTTGTTGATTATTTTATTTTAAAATGTTGTATATGGTGAATTGATTTCTCAGTGTGTCATTAGCATTGTCGACATTTTGCAGGTGATGTTTGGAATATATATATAATATATATATATATATATATATATATATATATATACATATACACACACACACACACACACACACACACACACACACACACACACAAAAACACAGATAGATATGACTATAACTTAATACTTCTTTGACTGTTCTCACTAAAATGTTCAAGTAATTTTTATTTGTATAAATTGAATAAAAAAAAAAACACTCACCCAAGATTACCATTAGACCCTTAAAGAATTAAATTCAATTTAATGTTGCATTTAATCAAGCTATATTTCCACAATCACTGCGGAATGTTTTGGTGGATACATCTTTCCAGTAAAACAAAATGGCACTATTCATGACAAATATGCATATATGCAAGCTCTACTTCTATTGCAATGCCAATTAAATAGTTTTATATATATATATATATATATATATATATATATATATATATATATATATATATATATATATATATACCTTACCATTTTCCATTCTGAGAAGTAAGATAGTCCTCAAAGCAAACCAAGTATAATGTAATTTTGCAGACTGTTACAGTGGCGTGACTGTATATGCCTATATACAAAACAGAATTTTGGTCTCTTTTTTTACTATAATTAGTAAATCTTTCAGAAAATTACACCTAAGTATTCATGAATACAGCACATCTCAGACTGCTGTTCTCCCCTTAAGGACTTGTATGAACTTTTGCACTGAAGACAGACTATCATTTTTGGTTAGTCCATACATGAGTATGTGGCAATGGCATTGCTCTAGTGACAAAAGATACTACTTGTCTTGAGAAACAGATACACTTTTTACCGATGTAATCTTAATTCAGTAAAGATGTTTATCCCTATATGGCATTTCCTCCCATGAAATAATTCATACACTTCCATACCCCCAATTCAGAAATCAAATGTAATTCAGCTTGCTGACCTAGAACATTCTAATGATTATGCAAAACTGTAAGAGCTACCAATCAAAAGGCTTATGTCTATCAATCAGTTTTGGCATACTCAGTATTGTTTAACACATCTGAATATTCAATTACAATCTATGCTTACATTGTGCTTTTTAGGCATAAAGGTAATAGAAAAAAACTGCATATCAAAAATGACTATTCACAAATTCTAGTATTTTTTTTAAGTTTCAATATTTCAGTTGATTAAAATCATCATTTTTACAGACAGATACTTTTAGTTCTGATGTTAAATCAACAAAATAAACAATTTTATTTTTATTGTTTTTTGCTTCTTTAACAGAAAGAGCTTGCATGTTTGATGCAAACACAGTCTGATGACATTTACAATAAGCATGTTGTGAAAGTATATTAAAGGTACTGCTTTTGACAGCTAAAACATGGATTGCATCCTATTGTCATTCAGGAAATACCATAAAATAGACTCCCTTCCTTTCACACAAATACTACATCATTAGTAATTGCATCTTCTGATATAGCTAACCTTTGATCATGAAGGGGTCACATATTGTCAAACTAAAGCTGTGGTGATTATTATTTCTTTCATACAGAGATGCCCCCCCCCCCACACACACACAGACTTTCATATACGTCTTCATTACCCCGTGTCTCAAGTGTTTCCCTCCATCCAGCTGCTTCACTCTACAAAAAGTGAAACAAGCACATATACCTTCTGTAGCAGCAGCAGTAGTCAGACTTATATCATACTACCTAAAGAACTTACACATCTGAATTTCACCTTCAGTTGGCAAAAGTTCACAAGCAACAAATAAAGTTAAATCTATGTAAGGCAATCTGCAAATAGCCTAATTTGTTAAGTCTAGTGTGCATTGTTTTGTAGTGTTGAATCTGCTAGAAGGATATCCCACCCCCACTCACTCACCCACACTTTTACTGCTGAAGGTGAAGCTACATTAACACTTCAGCATATTTCACTCTTATCAATGTAATACATCCCTGGAAAGACATTGAAAAGCCCATAACTATAAAATTAGATGCTGTGACTCGAGACAAATATTTAGAGTTCAGACAACTTCTCTCTTGTATCCATGAACATACTGCCTCACTGATTGTTTATGGTGGGAAATCATCGGGGGGGGGGGGTTCATCCTGCTCCACTCAGTCTGCTCCCCTGCCCTTCCCCCATATCCCATCCCCCAGCACCTCTACTCTTATCCTAAGCAAACCACTTCCCTTCATTCTTATGATCCAATTATAGACAACTCTACCTTGCCCACACCCACCTGTGCATCAGTAATACTGGGTGTCTGGCAATCTACTGATATAGTGATTGGTCCTTTGGGGGGAGGGGTTAAGTTAGCACTGAATCTGTTGGCCAGTACATTGGCAATATCTGTTGGTTCGGTATAGGAAGTACCATTGTGCAGTAGCTCAGAGCAAATCTGGATATTGCCATGGAGATTCTTTACATAACTATAGAAGGCCTTGTGGTTGTCTTTACTATCTGCTGCAATTTTGTTTTCATAGCTAGCTTTAGAGGATTTGATAAGGAATCTCAACTTTTTGTTGAGGCTGATAAGGGAGCTTTTCCAGTCTTAGGACTTCACCTTATTCCACATCAGTTTCCTCCTTCTGTTGTAGGGTTTGTTTATGGCAGGGGACCACCAGATTGACTTCATTTTTTTGGAGGAGAGCTTCTTGGTTCTATTGGGTATGGTGAGATCCATGCATTTGTGTGTGTGTTTCTGCAGTGCATTTGTGTATGATTCGGCAGTCATGCTACTATTCTCCATTTGCATGGGTGCTGTGAAGTTAGCCACTTCTGTTTTTAGGAGCACAAAGTTAGCTTTGGAGAAGTTTTTCATGGTGGCTAGCTTTGCGGGAGGTGGGGGTGAGGTGGGAGGGATGTGGATTTTCAAGGTGATTAGTTTGTGATTGGATCTAACCAGTGAGGAGCTGACTATTGGTGTAGAGCAACAGTCACCCATGTTAGTAATGACCAGATCAAGGACATTGCTACCTCTAGTGAGGGTAAGAACGAGCTGGTCTAGGGCATTGGAATTAATGAACTCCAGGAAATGTTGTCAAGTGTATTGGTACATGAGTAGTTTTCCCAGTTAATGGAGGGGTAGCTGAAGTCGCCTAGTATGAGAGTGTTAGGTTGGACCCTAATATTCTCCAGGATGCTTAGGATCATGGAGTGTGAGTCTTGGGACATGGCTGGGGACCTATAGCAGGCTACGACCTGAATCTCTGTCTTACCCAATGTTAGCTGCACCTGAATTATCTCTGATGCTTTATATTGGGCTACCAGTTTGGAGGTGTGCTCATCCTATATGAATATGGAAATACCACCGACTTTGGAGCTTCAGTCCAAGTTCTGGGGCCAAAAGGTGTGGAATGAGTTATAGCCTGGTAGTGTAGGAGTGCTTTCTGCTGCCTTGAACCAGGTCTCTGTTACAGCACAAATGTCGATGTTCTCCATTTTAAAGAGTGCTTCAAGTGAGTGCATTTTGAGATTTAGACTTCTAGCGTTGAGCAGCATGACCCTCGAATTGCATTTGTTTGTAGCTGTTATGGTGGTAATTTGGTCTTTGGAACACCACCTAAAAAAGGCACTATAGGGGTGTCAAGAGCCTTAGTCAGTATCCAGAAGCCCAGAGGGGTGACAGATGCAGGCCATCTCTGGCAAAGCATTGAGGTCTGTCAATGATGTCATCCCAGGCAGACAGATACTGTATCCCCTTAGAATGACACCAGAAACTTAGCCAGTTGTTGAAATCAATCCTTTTTTGCTTGTACTGTGGTATCATTCTGGGTGATGGTAGGATGCTGCTCATGGCTAGGGTCATACCCACCTGGGCTACATAATCCAAGAGCTCCTCCATGTCTCTTTTCATGTAATCCAGGGAGGTACATCTCAGGTCATTTACACCCACATGTACAATGGCTGAGTCATATTTATACCTGTTGTTGAGGGACCGGAGGGCATGTGCTATGTGGCAGATCCTGGCACCTGACAGGCAGCTGACTGTTACTTTCTCCTTATTCAACCTAGTGAGTGGGACATCAGTGTGCCTCACTATCGAGTCACCTATGACTAGTGTGTTAGGCATGCTGTTTTACCTTAGGGGCTTTGGTTGAGTGGCATACTATTTAGGAGAGTTATGTGTCTCGTGATTAGTGTTGTATTGTGGTGGTCAAGTGCATTTCTGCCCTGAAGGTCTCTGCTGTTTGGGTAGATTTTTATTGAGAGCCTCCACGAAGGTGGGTGTGTGGTTTGTGTTTTTATGTGAAGGCAGTGCTGGTGTGTGTTCTGGAGAGCTATGTGTTCCATGTGGTGTGGTGCATGTGTTGACCTTCTCGTCTTGACCAGCTATTCTGGTCTTGACTGGAGAGTGCGTAGCTTCCAATTTGGATATATAAGTGCATCTCTCACAAGTCTGAGTGCTGGGATGTAAGAGGAGAGGGTTGTCTGTGTACATGAGGCAGTTGCTACATTGCCTCAGAATGCTCAAGTTCACCAGGTTAATAGGAAAAAGCACAGGGAACTGACCTTTAGACATGCCTGGATGGGTGGGCATTAATAATAAGTACTGGATGTGTTTCCTTGTAGAATATTTAGTGCTGGTAGCACTTTTGTGTGCTACAATAATTGCTAGAAGAAGTCTGGTAAAGTGCTAGACTAATAAGCTACTAAAAGTGCAGGAGAGGAGAGAACTACAGATCTACAGGAAAAATTGAAGAGCAGACTTTGGCACCACTCAGAAGCTTACAAACAGTCTTGGATACAGCAAGTCTGTATCTGGACTAGACTAGTTTCAGGAAAGGCAGGAAACAAGTGCAAATGCAGGCTTTTAAACCAGAAAGCTGAAAGATATGGAAAAAACTGCCCAAACGGCCAATAAACTACAATATCTGGGCCAGAAACCACTCCTCTTGTGGTAGATAGGCTACTTAGTGCTTATCACTCCCATGACAAGCTAGAAGGCTTTCCTCCAACACAGAAAGGCTTGGGGGGCTCAGAAGCTTACAAACAGTCCTGGATACAGCAAATCTATATCGGGACTAGACTAGTTACAGGAGCAGTGGGAACCAAGCTCACATGCAGGCTTTTAAACCAGAAAAGTTGAAAGAGATGGAAAAAACTGCCCAAACAGTCAATAAACTACAATTTCTGGGCCAGAAACCACTGCTCTTGTGGTAGATAGGCTATCAGTGCTTACCACTCCCACTGATAAACTAGAAGGCTTCCCTCTAACACGGAAAGTCTTAGTGGGCTCAGAAGCTTAAAAACAGTCCTGGATACAGCAACTCTGTATCTGGACTAGACTAGTTATAGGAAAAGGGGGAAACAAGCTCAAACACAGGCTTTTATACCAGAAAAGTTGAGAGAGATGGAAAAACAATGATGACAATTTCTTGGCCAGAAACCACTCCTTTTGTAGTAGATAGGCTGCCTAGTGCTTACCACTCCCACTGATAACCTAGAATGCTTCCCTTCAACACAGAAAGGCTTGGGGGGCTCAGAAGCTTACAAACAGTCCTGGATACAGCAAATCTGCATCTGGACTAGACTAGTTACAGGAAAGGCATGAAACAAGCTTAGAATTTTTTTACATAAAGGCAGCTAAAATAGCACTGAAAACAATTCAAGTGCAGTGCAAGCTAGAACACTTGAGTGTATAGTAATATTAGAACAAATACTTTTAAATAAATGCAATTTATTCAAACTGTATTTTAAAATGAAAAGTGCCAAAAAATATACTTATCGGCTGAGAAGCACACTCAGTCAGAACACAATGAGATTCTAGCAAAAATGTTTTTGCTTTTTTAGTAAAGTGGAAAGGGAGAAAGCAGGAACAGAAAATAATTCAAGGTTAAGAACCTACGTGGGTTGGCCTTCTCAAATGTTCTCTCTGTATTAGGTAGAATGAGCTAATGACGCTAGACTGGGAGGAGTGTCCCAGATCAAATTTACAGTATGGGTGGGCAACTGCAAAGCCACCAAGTATAAGAACAAGACACCAACAGGGAGGGTGGGTGGAAAACTATTACAGCTACTAGCTGTAGCACTAAATGAAAGTTTTACACAGATAAAGGAGCAAGGAGACTCGAGAATGCTTTTAACTGCAAACAAATCAGTTATATGATACCTGACTAGAACACAGAAACCTCACAAAAAATGCACAGAAAAGCACAGATATAGCACTCACAAACAGAAAATACAGCTCTCAGTATGAAAAAGCAGTTTACATCCAATTTCTGTCGTATGTCAATCTTGTCACTCATATCCAAAATTCTTGAGAGAGGTATTCATCAGCAGGTAATGCAATATCTATTGCAAAACTATCTTTTAACCAAAACATAACATGACTTCCGATCTAGCCATAGCACAGCTACAGCCCTGTTATCTTTTACATACACTGTGAATAAGGCCAGAGATGCAGGATGCTATACAGCCTCAGTATTCCTTGATCTCTTCAAGACCTTTGAGATAGTGTCTCACCCCTTACTTTTGAACACATTGTCTAACTTAGGTTTCTCACATAACACAGTAAAATGATTTCAGAGCTACCTCAAGGATCATAAACAAGCAGTTAAATTGTCCAACAAACTCACACCCTTTCTCCACAACCCTACTTGAGTCCCCCAAGGCTCCATCCTAGGACCCCTACTCTTCAACATTTTCTCAAACAACCTTCACACTGCATCTCACCCTGGGACCCTCATTCAATATGCTGATGATTCCACCATGATCTGCACTGCTCAATCACTACCAGAACTACTCTCAAAAACTCAACACTCCTTTACAGCAGTAGAATCCTTGCTAAGAAATGCTCAACTCTTTCTTAATCCAAAGAAGACAGAAATAGTACTCTTTCACCCCAAAAACTGATTATTTCAACATCCTTGCATCTGACAACACCGTCATAGAAATAGTGCAGGAAACCAAACTTCTCGGTGTTATAATTGGCAATAAACTTTCATCTGACCCCATATACAGCAATATATAAAGAAAACTCATGAAAAACTGGTAGTCTTATATAGAAACAAATATTTCTTTACTGTAGAAACCAAAACTACCCTTGCAAAACATTTTTACTTCCTTCTCTTCTTTATCCTTAAGCTACTGCTCAGGCTTTATTGCTTCTATTCTTAACTCTCTCTCTCACTATTTGTCTGCATCATTAACTTTCTGGCTGCTATTTTCCTAACTGAAACTAACAATCTATTTTGCATATACTATAACAGTCAATATCACACATTGCACTACCTATGTACTTTTTTTTGGACACTATCTACATTATGTATGATGAGAGTGACTATTATCGTCTGTAATGTTTTAACTATATAGAATTGTCTAGATGTGTAGTAATATATTACATCTTACAGCAGTTTGTTCTTTCATCTTATTTTTTGTATAGTATTTCTAATGTGATCTTTATTGTGTTGGATTATACTGTATTTGTATTGTACTGTATGTCGAGCTTTTCTCCCCAGGCCCCTGCTGAAAACAAGTTGTGTAGACCCAGTCAGACTACCCTGGTAAACAAATGTCAAATAAATAATAAAAAAATAAATAAAAGTAATAAATAGACAGTAGTGCTCAACCACTTTTGTACACAGACTGCTCCCCTCAGGAATAAATACCTTTGCTCAGCTACGAGCTATTGAAAGAAATTTTGGTCCCAGTAATTGACTTCAGCTTGCATCTTTCTCCTTTGCCAGTTATATACACACATGCGCATTTTAATAAGCCAGATTATCGATCATTTAACTGTAATCAGTTGACTGCAAAGATCATAAGCCTTTATACACATACTAATCCCCACCTCCCACGATAAATTGCTTGCTGGGAATATAGTGGATACCTGAATGTGATCAAGTGATAAATTCTAGTCATTTTTTACAAAAACACACATGCTCTGCCTAACAAGCCAAACTGGCTATTTTGACTATAATCAAGTAATTATACGTGTCTGGTGCATTCATACACATATTGCCTCACTCAAGGATAACATTTGTTTTTGACAGAGTATACCTCTGATGTCTAACTATGATCAAATGAATGCAGTTCTGATCACATGCATTTATTTTGTCTCATTCCCCTGCAAACACACACACACACACACACACACACACACACACACACACACACACACACACACACACACACACACACACACACTACCCCAACAATAAAGACTAACATTCTTGTTTTATTTATATAAAATTTAATGCTTATCACTAAGCATATACAATGAGAACAAACACAAAATAGAATAACCAGAAATATAATAAGGGCTGCCAGCACCCCACAAGGTAAATCCTCCGTGGCACAAAAGTATATAAAGAAATAAAAAGTTAAAAATACCAACGGAGTAAAACACGGCTATACAGCCGTGTTTTACTCCGTTGGTATTTTTATCTTTTTACAAAATAGAATAAGACACAAGTTTACACGATGAGTCAGCACATAAGCTGAACAAAGTTTAAAATACACTAACAGGAGATAATCTTTATACAATTATTTAAAATATTAAAATTAAGAAATTGAAAGTTAACAGCAATCAAGGCATTGTAAGGTTTAGTTTGTTTTATAAAAGGCTACTTCCCTGCAATGGAAATTATTTTCTGCTGTATATAACCTGGTGTTCAAATGTAATGAAGAAATTCTGGCTAGAGTAGTATATTTAATTATATTTAGAGTAATGTATTTCTTTTTTCTGACACTAACACACAAACTCATCTGTAAAAACACACATACATACTCACTCCCTTTTACAAGCAAACTGATGACATTTTCAATACAATCACGTAACTGTAGAGATTATTTGCATTTTACAAGCAGACAGCCTGTCTATTTTCAATAATAACCATGAGAAGTTTGACGAATTAGATAGTTTTAGAGAATTTTAAGATACTTGATTTTTTCTGTATAGTCATAGGTGTCAACTGAGAAATTAAACATACTTGTCTAACATAAATGAATTGGTATTAAACTTAGATATCAGAAAAATGATAAATCAAAAATATTTGTCAAAATGTAAACTTTATTAATGGAAAGAATGTAGGTTTTACTTCTAGTACTTATTGGAATATTTTTTTTTACTTGGAAATATCTAAATAGTGCATTTTAGCACCTTACAAATTGAATAAAATATATAAAGTAAATGACTTCTCATGTTGGAGATATAAAAAAATAAAAAGCTGGCTTGTACCATGTTTGTTAGATGTGAGAAAGACAAGGAATTTTGGATACATTTTCAAACCTTTTAGAAACTGCACATGTTTTGGACAACAAACCATGTTAAGTCATTGATATTAACTATTGTTCCTATCCCTTCTTGTATAAACTCAAAAATATATACTTTACTATAGATCTTAGTAGTGATAGCAAGAAAAATAATTATATTAAACTGATCAAAAGAAATAGCACATAGTTTTAAAGAATGCATCACTTTAGCTACTATGGTAGGTCATCGATAAATTGCATTTTTTTTCTTTAAGATCAAATGTGAAAAACTTGTGAAGTTTGGGTAAACCCGAATCAGTTATTAGAAAATTATAGAGTTGTTTGATAGGATGCACATTTTGCTTTGTCTGTAAATAGCACCAAGTATGAAAATGTAAAGTTTTGTAACCTATTTTCTTATACATTTCTTTGTAAATAAGTTTTATACTGTTGCAATTTTTGATTCCTTTATTAATGCTTATTGAAAATAAAAAAAATGTGAAAAAAAAATCTGAATGACTGGTTACACCTGTATTGTCTGAGTATGATTAAGTGAAATAAATCCCTATCACAGTAATACATTTTATCTTGTTAAACAGACATTGATAGGCACACACATGAACATATATGTATTGCCTTTGGCAAGCCAGATCAATAGCCATGTAACTGTCTCAAGTGGCTGCAATGAGTTAAAAGAATAAATTGTAAATACTGCAGTTTGCCAATATTAATGGCCATTCTGATCTTAATTTGATAAGTGCTTATAATGAATCATTACTTTTCAAAGACATTATTATCTTCTTTCCTCCATAAATAACCCGTTTCTGTTTGAGTATATGTCTTATGTTTGAATGTGATTGAGTGAAGGAAATTCATACTACAATAATGCATTTCAGCTTACACGTCTCACTGATGTATTTCACTCAGTTTTTGAGTTTCTAATACCATGATGAGAATGGACCCCATTCCTAAGTCAAAGTATGATTAAAGTTTGGGAAATTAGTATTGTTTCAGTCTTTGATGTTAGACAAAAGTACTCTTTGCAACATCCGCAATGTGCCTAAAATTGACTCCTGCAATTCATATGGAGTTACATGGATTGATAGCATAAATAAGACTAAATAAGACTGTAATCTATTTTTTCAGACCCATTGCTCCTGCTACTATTGACACTGTGTGGGTATTCTTCTTCCACATTATTCTCATTTCTGCCAGCAAATCCTAGTATTTTATGACTCTTTCTCTCTCTCTCTCTCTCTCTCTCTGTACATAAGATACTGTAATCACTGGGTGTGGCAATTTCAATGACAAATGCTACTTTTGTCTTCTTTTTATGGACTACTATATCTGTTTTTCTTGCATCTGTTTTTTGAACTGTTAGTAATGTGTGATCCCATGTAATATAAACTTCAACTATAATGCTTTGTGGCTCATGATTTCAATGCTCCTTAGCTTCTTCAATATTGTGATGTTTACACAATCCCCAATGCCATTATTATGCCTTTCAGTACACAAGCCCTCTGCAGTTAGTGTATCACACCTAACAAAATGTGCAATGGTATCCAGTTCTGTTTTACAGAGCGTGCATTTGTCTGTTTCTCCCACATATTCAATGGACTTGTAAACCAATGTGTATGTAGTCTACTATCCTGGACTACTAATATTAATCTTTCATATTCTGGTTTAAATTCACCTCTCCTTAACCATTCCTGCATCATAACCTGATCAACATGCAGTTGTACCAGGAGCCTTCTGTACTTGCAACTATATTTATGCTTTTTCCACATTTCCTACCTTCTCATCTGATATTTCTCCTTACATCCTTTCTTTTGTTTTTTGGCACATTCATTTGCTGCCTGATTTTTGTCTACTGGTTTGGTTTCCATTCCCACTTTACACTAATATGCTTCTGCTAAACTAAGTAGGAAAGTCATCTTAGATTTGTTCTTTTCATGTTTCAAAACTTTCACTATGTTTGGATCTGATGAGGTAAGCAGGGATCTACTTTGTATTATTGAAATTTCACTTACCCGAAAATCAAATCCATGAGACAATTTCATTGAAAACTTTATTTTAACTAAAACTTGAATCACCAGAGTTTTACTCAGGGAAACTAACCACATGGCCACCAAAAAAAAAAAAAAAAAAAAAAAAACAAATGAATGGAAGCAATTCAAACCCCCCCCCCCAACTAAATATACCAAGACTGATATCACCATATACTGGGGAAAATGACAAAGTTCACTTACCTGATTTGACTTTCGGGTAATTGAACTTTTGATAATAAGAGGTAGACCAGTCGGCAGATATGTATGCGGTCCTACAACTATGATTGCAGATCTATACATGTAATCAATTTCAAGACAGCCCATAAATTATTTCAGAATGAGGACTATATAATCTTGGTATACACTGATTTTTATATACCATTTGATAAGTGTGAAGCATTTTTTTGTTTGTTTTCTTGTCCAACTGATCCAATACTTTTTTGGGCCAGTCAGTCACCCCAAAACTGTAAGCTAGAACAGGAAGAGCAAATTTGTTTATAGCATGGACTTTGTTCCTAGAATTCAGGGCTGCTTTCAGTATTAATTTTAATGCTCTAAAATATTCTTTGAGTTTTCTTTGCATTTGTTCAAGTTTTATTGTTGATCAGTTGCCAAATATTTATACATTTCCTTCTTGCTCAAGTTCCTTTATGTCACATTCCTGTCACAGACTGAGTTTCTTGATGCTGCTGCTTTCCTGCTTTAAATGTCTTTTTTGCATATTTATCAAGGCCAAATGATATTTTTACATCATCTGAAAAGGTTTTGACCATGCCAAGTTTTGCTTTCAGCTCCTCATCTGATGAACGATACAGTTTTAGATCATACACAAAAAGAAGATCAAAAGTCTTTACACTTTGTTTTTGTCTGGGCGCCAAATTGTAATCATGACCTAATCTATTAAGTAAATGGCTTAATGGGTTAAGGACAAGACAAAAGAGGAGCAGTGACAAAGACTCACTCTGGAATACCCCCCCCTTTGAATTTTTATCCCTGGGGAAATAGTTTGTTCATTATCATACCTTAGCTGCAAAGTGGTTTGCCACTGTTTCATGGTCAGTCACTGTAATGTAATTGATCAATGTAGGGTACATCTTATACAACTGTAAGAACTCCTTCATCCATGAATGTGGGATGATGTCAAATGCTTTTTTTGTAATATATCCATACTATGCTTAAATTCTTCCCCTTTTTACAATTCTCCATTATGACTTTAACAACAAATGATCCTTTGTTCCATATGATATATTTCTTTTTTTTTTTTTTTTTTTTTTTTTTTTTTTTTTGCCGGAGTTTCTATGCCTTTTGCTTTGTTCCCCTATTCTCTAGAAAACTTTTTTGGGTCATCAGTGATTTACTTATTTTGTACTTTTCCTGTATAACTATCTGCATACCTTCTAGATTTTTTTTGCCTGTGATGTTATCTTTAGTTTATTATTTGCAATATTGTACAATAGATCCTGGTCTGTTCCTAACTGTTGGTTGCTTTTATCACATCTATCTTACTATTTTTGTTCACCTGTTCCCTCTTCTCTACTCTAGCAGTGATACTTCTTGCCTTAATTGCTTTATAGTTTTCTCTGTTCAGTACTTCCATGATGGCATTTGATTTTTTGCCTTCCTTTCCCTTATTGCCCTATATTTTTGTGGTAAGACTATATATGTTATTAATTTTACTATTCAGTTTTACTTCTGTTATATCACTTGAATTTTTCTTAATAGTCTTGATTACTGTGTTTGTTTATTTTATCCAACTTCTAGTATTTTGGGTCTTACTGACTTTCTGTAATCTATTTTTTTTCATTGATCTTAATATAACCATTTCTATTAAATCAAGCAACTCTTCCCTTGGATCTTTTTCTTCTAAACTAAGGGAAAATTATTTATTTTCTGTCTCATGTGGACATTCTACAGAAAGTTCTAGAACACATTCCTGTGATATATTGTTTTCAGCTGCATCCTGTGTCATTGTTCTTTCATTTGGGAACTCACTGGCCTATCACTCCACAGCATTGACTGCATAACAGTTGCCATTGTCTCCTATTCCTTTCCTTGCTCTGCAACTCCAGATGAACTTTTATACTGTTTCCTATGGAAGGCACCAGAGAATCTTCATGCTGAGACAGATCAAATGCTTCCCATTTCACTTGTTTCTCCTTAATTGGGGACTCACTGCTCCATCATGCTATGATGTTACCAGAGTTGGATTTTCTGCACTAATTCCTTCATTTTCCAGGTAATCCATAATGTCAGTTTCTATTTCTTTAACTTTTCTATTACTAATCCTCTTTTCTACTTTCCCGCTTTGTTTTCTTATTTTTTGTATTGTAAAATTTTCCACATCCATATGCCTTTGCCTGTATTTCTCTTCAAATATGGTTGGTGCTGCTTTTTTCTATTGATTATTTTTGCTTTCTCCTTTGCATAAATATTGCACCATATTAAACGTCTTTCTTCCCTATTTCCATATTTCTTCTTCAGATGTTTCCCACTCCATCTGTTTCTCCTTACTTTGCGGACTCATTGTTTCATCCTGCTGTGACATAACTTGTGTTAGACTTTCTACACTAAATCCTTCACTTTGCAGGTATTCCCTAACTTCAGCTTCTATTTGTTTAACTTCTACTTTACTGATCTTCTCTTCTGTGTTCCGCCTTTCTGATATTTTTTTGCATAATGAACAGTAAATGCCAAATGGGAGCTCAAAGTGACACTCAAAGTAAAACAACAATTTTATTGAAGTGCTTTTCACCCCAATCTCGGGTGGGACTTCTTAAGATAACATAAAAACAAATACACAATGGTTAAATAGTCATCAAAAACAGTTAATCAGCACATCATGTGTCCTCAACAACCAATCAACAAGGCTCCTTCATTTACCAATTGAACTAGCCATTCATCAATTAAAAAAATAGCTAACACTAAATAAAACACAATAAAAACTATAAAAACTATGTTGAAACAAAATCCATCCTACCAAATATAGAAAAAGTGTGATTCAAAGGCACTTGACTAAACAGTCATGCTTTTTTATATAAAAGAACTGCTAAACATACGTAACTACTGAAGTAACTTAAGAACGTATGTATAAAAAATATTAAAATAAGTACGAATGGAAGTATACAGTTAATATATTAATCCCTATGACTTTACAATGATATAGGTGTACCTTTCAAAACATATATATTTATGCAAATGTATATTAAAGTGTGCCTCAAAGATGTAAAATCATGCAAAAATGTAGCCAAATATCTATCTATCTCATGAGGCTTTTTAATTTTAAAATGCAAAGAATGGAATACACTTCATTGAGCCCTGGATAGTAGCATGCACTTGTGCGCAGTTGCCAATATAGTTCAAGGAGCTCCAGTAATAGTGAATCTGGACCTCTCTGACCGTCAGGTATTATAGAATCAATGGCTCTAAATTTAAACTTGTGTTCAGGGCATTCAGCTATGTGTCTAGCTAATGCATTCTCCTGTTTCAAATTCCTCATCTGGTACAAGTGCTCATATACCCTCTCCCTGACTCTGCGATCGGTCTTACCGATGTAAAACACAGAGCATTGTTGGCATTGTGCGATGTATACCACTGACTTTGATTGACAATCTAATTTGTACCTAGATCCATATGGGAGACCTCTAATGGCAACATTTTCTCCAGTGTCCATGTATTGGTTCCTCTCTTGTTACTAGTCACTAACGTACTGGATTCTAAAAGGTTTTTCAAATTCTGGCCTCATTTAAAGACCACACATGATGGTTCCTTGAGTTTATTCCTCAGCACTGGGTCCCTGCTGATTAACCCCCAATTTTTATTAATGATTTAGTGAATCTCATGGCCATCGATACTGAAGGGGGTAATCAAACTCACACACTCACTTTGGTTGACATTTAGATTCTCCACAATGTTATCAATTATAAGGTCCAATCTGCTCTTGAAACTTCGAATAGGTTTATACATACCTGATAATCTCTTGTCTTGTCTTGTACCTCCATCAATAATTTATCTACTGTGGAGTTTGGATAACCCCTCCTCACAAACATCTCCTTGAGTGTGGCACATTCGACTAGAAAATTGGTATCATTGGAAACCATACGTGCTGCCCTTACTAAAAGACCCTTGACCACTGATTTCTTTTAGAACAAGGGGTGGCAGCTACTGAAATGCAAAATGCATTCGAATAGGTTTCCTTTCTGAAAATCTTTGCTATATAACATTAATTTATTTGATCTTTACTGAGATCTACATCCAGATAGGCTATCCTGTTAGTGTTAAAGTAATATGTGAAAGTTAGAAATTGTGTAGTTACATTAAAGTAAGAAATCAATTCACGGGCTTCTATGTCATCTAGGTAATGTGTGCAGAAGTATATCTGGTCGTATACTTGTTGGTTCTTAAAAATTAATTCATTCTCCCAATATGCCATTACAAGATTGTCTTAGCTGGCCCCACAAGGGGAACCCATAGCTACACCTATCTCCTGTAAGAAATACTTGTTGTTAAAAGTGATGTAATTAGAAGACAAAATGATGTCTAACATTTCTTCGACTAAGGAGGTTTCATCTGGGGGCACCCCTTTGCTACGTAACATGTAGCTAACCCATTCGATACCCTTCAAGTGAGGTATCGATGAGTATAAATCTCTGATGTCCACTGACAAGAAATTGAAGTCCTTGCTGTATTTTAAATTGTAAATATGAGTCAGGAAAGACCACAAGTCTTTACAAATATGCTTTTCTTGGGAGACATATTTTTTAAGAATTTGGTCTACCACTTTAGCCCAAGAATATGTAATGCTATTCCTAGCATCCACCAGTGGTCTCATGGGGGGGAGGGGGGCAGTCGCTGATGTTGTTATAGACTTTGGGGATCCCAAATAGGGTAGGGATCCTGGCGGCTGGCATGCTTAAAAAATTGAACAAGCCCATATCAATCCTAGCTTCTATGAACATATCATTCAATAAGGATCTTATCCTATTAAGTGCTGTATTTAGCTCATTTTTAAAAATCTCCAAGTATGTATCACTGTTCAGGACCTATTCATTCTTGTTATATAATCGTCTATATTCATGCTTGCAAGCCCACCACCTTTGTCTGGTTGCATCACCCTTACTGGTGCTTGTTTCAAAATTTCTAGGAGCTGTCATTCCTCCATACTAACATTATGTTCATAATTCCTGTACCTAGTTCTAGATGTTAAAGAGTCCTGTATGTCCAATTTACAAGTTTGTTCAAAAAATGCCAAGACAGGATGCAATAGGTTCATAGGTTTATAGGTAGGTACTAGGCTATTGGCCCTAGGGCCTATACAAGCCTAGCCAAAATGATACCCTGTCTTGCCCCACCCAAGAAAATTATTTTCCTGTGCCCCTGTCAAGCAGAGCCACAGAGGTGATCCCTGGGGTGAATTTCTTATTTCCCATCCAATCATCAAGATTTTTCTTGAAGAGTGCTAATGAGAAGCTTTGTTTGATATAGATAGGTAGTTTGTTCCAGAGTATGGGAAGTATCTGGGACAGGAATCTATCCCTCCAGCATGTCTGTTTATTGTGGTAACAAGGTTTAGGTCCCTAGGGCGTGTAGCTTGGAGGGATTGGGATTTCTTTAAGTGGAGCATGTCAAACAGCTCTGGGTTTGACATAACTTTGTATGTTAGGCAGAGATCGCCTCTGAGTAAGTGATATGCGACAGAGTAAAGCTGGGGTTTTTTGAGACGGTCTGTGTAGGGCATCTGTTTGAGGCTGGTAATCCTCTTTGTCCTTCTGCAGCCTTTCCAGTTGTTGTAGATGTCTTGTGAGGTACATACCAAAAGGGGCGTTGTACTCTACAATGAGTCTAATGAGTGACTAGTACAGGGGAACAATGACCTCTTTTTTTCTGGATGAGAAACCTTTTGTGATGAGGTGTGCCACAGAAGGATTTCCTGACTACTGTGGCAATGTGATTATCAAAGGAGAGACTACTGTTAACCTGTGTCCCAAGGTTTCTTATCACACTTTCGGTGTTAAGTAGACTACCACCTATGTGGTAGCTCATGGGTACACAGTTTTCTATCAAAGGGGATGACAATGCACTTTTTGGCATTGAGCTTGAGGCCATGGCTTTGACACTAGGCATCTGTCTCAGTGAGGCCCTTTTGTAGGATGTCCACATCATTAGGAGCTTCAATTATGGCTCCTAGTTTGCAGTCATTTGCGAACTTTGTTAGCCAAAAACCTTCTGTGTTAGCCTGTACTTCAAAAAAGTAGATACCAAACAGGAGAGGACTCAGGACTGAATCCTGTGGTACTCCACTTGTCACTGGTCTGAAGTCGGATTTGGAGTCTGCTACTTTCACAGTGCCGGTTCTGTCAGTGAGCCAGTTGGCAACCCATCTTGTGACATAGGGAATTATACCTAGTTTAGTGGGTTTATGTATAATTCCAGAGTGGAGGATGGTGTCAAAAGGCTTGGCGAGATATAGATGGGCTGTGTGAACCACCTTACCCTTGTCTACGGCTTTGGTGACTGCTTCAAAGAAGTCAATCAGGTTTAGAAGACATGATCTGCCTTTTACAAACCCGAACTGGGTGGGATGCAGAATTTGGAAATTACCAATGACTTTGTTTATAAGTTCCATGATGATACGTTCCGTGGCGTTGCAGACCAGGCTTGTTAGGCTAATGTGGCGGTAGTTCCTGGGGTCCATGGTGGCTCCCTCTTTGTGGAGTGGGATAACCATTGCTGTGTGCCATTCAGTGGGCACAAAACCTGAGGTGAGGCTATGATTGAACATGGTGTTTAGGTGGGGTGCCAGTTTATTCTGTAGTTCATGTGGAACATAGCCTGGGATGTTGCCAGGTCCCATGGATGCTGTGTTCTTGGCTTTAGAGAGTCTGTTTTTTACCTGTGCAGCCGTGATTACAGGCACTTTGCATTCTTCTGGTATAGAGATGGGCCCTTTAGGGGGTGAGGGGGGGTAAAGTTAGCACTGAACCTATCTGCCAGGATGTTGGCAATATCAGTTGGTTCTGTATATTTAGTGCCATTGTGCTGTAACTCAGAACAGATCTGACTGTTGCCATTGAGATTCTTGACATAGCTATAGAATGCTTTATGGTTGTCTTTAGAATCAGTGGCGATTTTGTTTTCATAACTAGCTTTGGAGGATTTTATGAGGGATCTCAGCTTCTTACTAAGACTGACCAGGGAATGCTTCCAGTCATGGGATTTTACTCTTTTTTGCAACAGTTTCTTTCTTCTGTTGTAGAGTATGTTTGTGGCAGAGGACCATCAGATTGGCTTCCTTTTTCTGGAGGATAGCATCTTGGTTCTGTAAGGGATAGAACGATCCATGCACTTGTGTAAGTGCTTATAAAGTTCATTTGTGTAGGATTCAGCAATTGTACCTCTATTGTCTGTCTGCATGGGTGTAGTGAAGTTTGCCACTTCTGTCTTAGGAAGCATGAAGTTGGCTTTGGAGAAATTTTTTACTGTGGTTTCCCTAATGGGGGGTGGGGGCGGGATGTGGATGTCTAGGCTGATTAGCTTGTGGTCAGAGCTGTCCAATGAGGAATTGACCTCTGGTGTGGAACACCAGTCGCCCATGTTAGTAATGACCAGGTCTAGGATATTACTTCCCCTGGTGGGGGTGTGGATAAGCTGATCCAAGGCATTGGAATTTATGAATCCCAGAAAACGTTGAGCAAAAGAGTTGGTACATGAGTAGTTTTCCAGTTAATGGTGGGGTAGTTGAAATCGCTCATTATTAGGGTCTTGAGTTGCACCCTAATATTTTCCAGTGTATCAAAAAATGAGGAGTCGGAATCCTGGGGCATGGTGAGGATCTGTAGCAAGTTACAATTTGGATTGCGGTCTTGCCCAGAGTTAGTAGCACTTGGATAATCTTGGATGCAGTATGCTGAGCAACTAGCCTTGGAGGTGTCCATACCCTTAATGAATATGGACCTTTAGTGTTTTGGTCAAGGTTAGGTGGCTGAAAGGTGTGGTATGAATTATAGCCTGGTAATGCAGGGATGCTCTCTAAAGCCTTGAACCAGGTCTCGTCACTGCACAGATGTCAATGTTCTCCATTTTAAGGAGTGCCTCGAGTGAATGCATTTTGAGGTTTAGACTTCTAACACTGAGTAGCATTGCCCTCAGATTTTGCTTGCTTGTACCTGTTACAATGGTGAATTTGTCATTTGAACCTTGCCTAAAAAAGGCACTATAGGGGTGGCAAGAGCCTTAGCCAGTATCCGGAATCTCAAGGGCGACAGGTGCAGGCCATCTCTGGCAAAGCACCATGGTCTGTCGATCATGTCATCCCAGGCAGACAGATACTGGATCCCCTTAGAATGACACCAGAAGCTTAGCCAATTGTTGAAGTCAATCATTTTGCCCTTGTACTGTGGTATCATTCTGGGTGATGGCAGGATGCTACTCAGGGCTAGGGTCATACCTGCCTGGGCTGCAAGATCGGAGACCTCCTCCATGTCTCTTTTCTTGTAGTCCAAGGAGGTACATCTCAGGTCATTCACACCAACAGGAACAATGACAGAGTCATATTTGTACTTGTTGTGGAGTGACCTGAGTGCATGCATTATGTGGTGGATCCTGGCACCCAACAGGAAGCTGACAGTAACTTTTTCCTTGTTTATCCTGGTGAGTGGAACATCAGTGTACCTGACTATAGAGTCACCTATGACTAGAGTGTTGCATATGTTGTTATGCCTTATGGGCTGTGGTTGAGTGGCACACTGAGTTTGTGGGCTATGTGTCATTTGGGTTGTGTTGGGGGGTGGAGGTTGCATGCGTTTCTGCTTTGGAGGTCTCTGTTGCTTGAGCAGATTTTTATTGAGAGCCTTTGTGAATGTAGGTGTGTTTTGGTGGTGTAGGTTTTGAGGGACTGTGATGAGTGTGCTGTGGTGCAAATGTTTACCTTCTCCTCTTGACTGTCTAGTGTATTTTTTTAATATAACAGTAGCAAATGAGCAAACTGATTTAAACAAATTAACTAATAAAAAGCTAAAAACTGAGCCCTGTTCCAGCAGTCTTCAATCAGACAAGTTCTAACTGCACACTCCCACCACTAGGGTGCAGGGGAACCTTCTCCAAAAAGGATGGTCTGGAGTAGTGCTCAAGCTATACAAACAAAGCTAGATTCAGCAGGTCTGAATTTAGTCTATGCTAAAGCAAACAAGGCGTACCAATTTCAGAAAGAAACAGTTCAAATAAGCAGGCACAATAAGCCTTTAACCAGAAATTCTCAGCTCAGAAGAGCAGACTCTACCCTCTCCTTCCACAAGAGTGCAGACCACATCTTCTTAATGTAAAATAACTGGCCTGAAGCCCAAGTGCTTAAATCGCAACTAATACACTCTTAGAATAACAGACACTAAGCCTTCAATCAGCAACTCCCAACTTAGAAGGATGTAAGCTACCTGTCCTGCCACAACAGTGCAGACCACAAACCTTCTTAATGTAAAACAACTGGTCTGAAGCCCAAGTGCTTCAACCAAAGGCTTAAAATAACAATTACAATTCAATCAGGCTACTAACAAGCAATAATAAATGGAGCAGAATAAATGCAATAAAGTAGGAAGAAACACAAAAACAGTAAAAGCAGATGAATAAAGTGCAATGTTTTTATATAACAATAGAAAATGAGCAAACTGATTTAAACAAATTACCCAATTAACCAGTAAAAAAGCTCAAAACTGAGCCCTGTTCCAGCAGTCTTCAATCAGACAAATTCTAACTGCACACTCCTGCCAGTAGGGTGCAGGGGAACCTTCTCCAAAAAGATGGCCTGGATTATGCCAATATTGGATAAAAAGTACTAGCTACACGAAAAGCACTTTTACTCATTTAATTCTGCCCAAAAAGCACTGACAAACTAAATTTTTTTTACATGTAACTTTAGGTCAAGTCAGTGTTTTAGCTAAATCAGCTCTGTTGAAAGGAACAAATGTACTGCCTTTTGCTATAAGTTCAACTGAAACAGAATCAATACATACATTAGAATAGTTAAAAATCTTAGAATTCTTTTTAGAATTTAAGGTAATTTCACAAGACTTACAGTCAAGTGCGAGTAGTTTATTTACCTGCCTCACCTGTGCTGTTTGTTCCTGTTGTTGGGACCGGTATGGGTTGTATTCAATCTCAGACTGTATTTTGAGGCACGGTTCTGAAAATTTCCAGTTGTTTGGTCTCCATTAACATTAGAAAATAAGTTATTTTCATTAACTTGCAATGTCTGATTAGTAAAAGGGCGTATATTCCTAGCAGAATCACTTGGCATTGCACTATGAGTTACTATGTTAGCCTCCGAGCTGTTGTCCTGCGTGTCTCTTACTGTTACACCATTGCCGAGGGACTAACTAACCTGAGAGAGAGGAGGTTTAGGATAAGCACCACCCATACTGTAGGCATAGTGGTCTCTGTGAAGCTTTTTTATTTTAACATTCTTAAGTTTATTGATGTACTGATCGATACTACTAAAAGTTCTGTTGTAGTCAAAGCAATAATGGTGGAAATCAATGTGCCCCTTGATTGTATTGTCCAATAAGGTTGCTTCCTGAATCAGCTTATCTGCTGATAGTTGATAATGCTTGCAAATTAAGTCCAATAATTCTATGCCATGCTTGTCAAAAAGTATTAGTAAATCTTTATGAAACGCCGAACCTTCTATCAAGCCTGTGGGATATTGCCAAACCCTGAGGCCTTTTGGCACAATACCCTCGCTGATACATTGGCAAAAGTAGGTTATTTCCAATTCAAGTTTTTTTATATTTTATCAGTTTGTGATCAAGTTGTTGGAGTAAGGATGAAATATCAAGTGATCTTCCAGCCAGCTGCCCCTCTTGGTTACCGTTGTGAGGTTGCAATAAACATACCGGCTCTTTGAGCCAATAGTTAAATGTAGGAGCCCCAATAATTTGTGAGGATCCACTGGTTGAAAATTTCTGCCTGCTACTGCCCAATGTAGTCATGTCACCCTCTGCTCCAGTACTATTTGGTTGGCTACTTTCCGATAGAGGATGCCTGTTGTTATCCGGTGTATTCATAACACCCTGTGTACCAATACTACTCAACTGACTGCTTCCAGGCAAGGAATGAGTAGGAAGCTCTGTGGTATTCCCCAGAGGTATGTTACTCATAGGGGAGTGAGGTGCAAAAGAACAGGATGGTTGCGAATTACAGACATCGTGGATAATCAAGTCAAATCTTGTGCTGAGGTTGTCCACATGTTGTGACAATCTTTCTATAAGTAAAGTTAAATTCCTGATACTGTCAGTCTGGGAAACTGATGAAGTGGCACTCAAAGAGCTCTCAGTGGCCATAATGTGCAAACACACAAACTAATGAAGCAAAGCAAAACAAGAGAACAGTAAATGCCAAATGGAAGCTTGATGTGACACTCAAAGTAAAACAACAATTTTATTGAAGCACTTTTCATCCCACTCTCTGGTGGGACTTCTTCAGATAACATAAAAACAAGAACACAATGGTTAGGTAGTCATCGAAAAGAGTTAATCAGCACATCATGTGTCCGCAAACCCAATCAACAAGGTTCCTTCATTTACCAATTGAACCAGCCATTCATCATAAAAGCTATGTAGCTATGTTGAAACAAAATCCATCCCACCAAATATAGAAAAATTGTGATTCAAAGGCACTTGACTAAATAGTCATGCTTTTTTTTATGTAAAAGAACTTCTAAACATACATAAATACTGAAGTAACTTAAGAACGTATGTATAAAAATATTAAAATAAGTACAAATGGAAGTATACAGCTAATATATTAATCCCTATGACTTTACAATGATATATGTGTACCTTTCAAAACATATATATTTATGTAAATGTGTATTAAAATGTGCCTCAAATATGTAAAATCAGACAAAAATGTAACCAAATATCTATCTATCTCATGAGGCTTTTTAATTTTAAAATGCGAAGAATGGAATACACTTCATTGAGCCCCGGATAGTAGCATGCACTCATGCACAGTTGCCGATATAGTTCAAGGTGCTCCAATAATAGTGAATCTGTGAGTCACATGCAAGTAGTGTCCATAGCACACATGCACCCAGCTCACCCAAACACCACCCACAGGTACCTCTCTGGTCGTATCCCTGCCGTTGGGAATGGGTACAATATGACCCGCATCTGTGTATGGCAATAGCGAAAGAATGCAGCATGTAGTGCAGGTGTCCCATGCAGGTGTGTCCCTAGCTGTAAGTAGCACCCTTCCAGCATCAACTGATAGAAATTATTGGCATGAACACCTAGCACACCCACCCCAGGGGAATATACTATATGGTAGTCTGGGACTGTAGGACTGACTGAATGCAACGGCCTGCTACAGCTGGCCTGCATCACCACCAAATGGCCTACAGGCCACTGTGAAAGGCCTGTGTCTCACCCATACTGCCAATTTATGTTATGTTATGTCATGGACACCCAAATAACATAACACACTCCACATAAGTCATATGCTAGGCCATGTGGACAAACCACAGTAACATGTCCACCATGTCCCACTGCATGAACTGTGGACCAACACCAAAACACAGCTCTGATGAGGTGATAACTATAGGGAAAGTATCAGACAATGTATGCATAATGTATGGAAGAGGATAGAATACTAGAGGGGGATGGGAGCATGGGCAGCATGGAATGTGCAAGGTCCGACACACACCTGTGTGCACATACTATCCCTGGCTGCAAACACAAAAATGGGTGGCTACAAACCTGCCCACACACCACAATAGGGGTAATGTCCTGACGTATGACCCCACCTCTGGGTAACCTGTGTGAATCTGTACAGCTGTGAGGTATTGCCACAGCAAGATAAGGCCATACTGTCATGTCAATAGATGTACATGTATGGGATCCTCTGCCAGCACTGTATCAAGTTGATGAACTGGATACACAGACCCAGCAGCAAGTGTCTGCAGCACCCCCTCCAGAATGGCATAGCTGTCCATGAATATGTAGGCATTTGATCACAATACTGGACACAGCTGTATTCACCCTGTGTTCACCAGGATATCATTGTGAGCACAAATGTCCACCTGACAGCGCTGGAGGACATAAAACATCACATTTTATAACAGTACACATGTCTGAATATCTCTGCTAACACCAGTACCATGCAGCAGAAGCAGCACAGACACAATCACCTACAGTACACACTACCGCTTGCACAGTTTGACCCCATGTTGCCAACAGATCTACAGATATCCTGCAGAAACAGTTTCTACCTGTAGGCGTAGAACACAAAGGTCTGCACTGGAGTACAAACTACTGGAATGGATCCACACATTCAATACAGAAGGGCATACTGGGCATGCTCACACACAAACAAATGAAGCCCATGTCTGCCAACAAAAGTGGACCATACATATCTGACAATTGCAGATATTAGTGCATACTCTCCTCAGTATGCACCAGTCATGCTTTGCACACACATTGGAGAGGAATACACATATATCCAAGGACAACACACTATAATATGCCAAAAGTAGACATACATAGATGTGTGGAAGAGAGTGACAGTGACAAAGAGCCTTCCATCATGAGGCCTGTCCCACCCGGCACACAGCCAAATGGCTATAACCACATGATGTGTAAATGTCGCTCACTGTAGAAATTATCCACTGGTATCCCTCAGCATTACAGACTCTGCAGTGCAAGTGCTAGCTGTGCAATATGACTGTACGAGGCAGTAGTCATCTAGCAGTTGTATAAACGTACCTGCGGAATATAAACCTGTGTGTGCCTGAGTGTGGTGTGTCTACCTCTAGATGAATGGGTTATGGCCCATGCACACACACTGCCCTCCCCATAGCCCTACTATGACAAGCCTGTCAACGGCATTCACTTTGAAATACACCTTTGGTCAAGGAGTAGTCCAGTAATCTCTGTGGTGTGTCCTATAACTGTGTAATGCTGTAGTGTGATAAACTAGTTAGCTAGGCATTCTAATCTCAGACATGGCAACTGTGTGTGTGTGTGTGTTTGCGTGTCTGTGTAGGGAGCAATGCTTTTCAGGCTAATCACACTCACTACAATTCAAATGTCCTACTTTGACAAGGCTGCTGATGTCATTCACATGGAAAATTAGGAAAAGAGTAGCCCAGTAATCTCTGTGGCACATCTTATAACTCCGTAATGCTGTAGTGTGATAAACTAGTTAGGTAGGAGCTCTAATCCCAGACATGGCAACTGTGTATGTGTGTGTTTGTGTGTGTGTGTGTGTGTGTGTGTGTGTGTGTGTGTGTGTGTGTGTGTGTGTGTGTGTGTGTGTGTGTGTGTGTGTGTCTCTGTCTGTGTAGGGAGCAATGCTTTTTAGGCTAGTCACACTCACTACAATCCACATGCCCTACTTTGGCAAGGCTGCTGATGTCATTCACTGTGAAATGCACCTTTGGGAAAGGTGTAGGCCAGTAATCTCTGTGGTGTGCCCTATAAATACGTAATGCTGTAGTGTGATAATCTAGTTAGGTAGGAGTTCTAATCCAAGACATGGCAACTGTGTGTGTGTGTGTGTGTGTGTGTGTGTGTGTGTGTGAGTGTGTGTGTGTGTGTGTGTGTGTGTGTGTGTGTGTGTGTGTGTGTGTGTGTGTGTGTGTGTGTATGTGTGTCTCTGTCTGTGTAGGGAACAATGCTTTTTAGGCTAGTCACACCCACTACAATTCAAATACCATACTTTGGCAAGGATGCTGATGTCATTCACTGTGAAATACACCTTTGGGAAAGGAGTAGCCCAGAAATCTCTATGGCGCATCCTATAACTATGTAATGCTGGAGTGTGATAAATTAGGTAGGTAAGAATTCTAATCCCAGACATGACAGCTGTGTGTGTGTGTGTGTGTGTGTGTGTGTGTGTGTGTGTGTGTGTGTGTGTGTGTGTGTGTGTGTGTGTGTGTGTGTGTGTGTGTCGCTGACTGTGTATGGGCAATGCTTTTTAGGCTAGTCACACTCACTACAATTAAAATGCCCTACTTTGGCAAGCCTGCTGATGTCATTCACTGTGAAATACACCTTTGGGAAAAAAGTAGCCCAGTAATCTTGTTGGTGCATCCTATAACAGTGTAATGCTGTAGTGTGATATAGTACTTTGGTAGGGGTTCTATTCCCACAAAAGGCAAGTGTGGATGTTTGTGTGTGTGTGTCCTTGTCTGTGGAGAGAGCAATGCTTTTTAGGCTAGTCACACTTACTACAATTCAAATCCCCTACTTTGGCAAGCCTGCTGATGTCATACCCAGTGAAATACACCTTTGGGGATGGAGTACTCCATTAACTTCCGTGGTGCATCCTATGACTGCTTAATGCTAAATGCTTAGTGATAAACTAGTTAGGTAGGAGTTCTAATCCCAGACATGGCAAGTGTGTGTGTGTGTGTGTGTGTGTGTGTGTGTGTGTGTGTGTGTGTGTGTGTGTGTCTGTGTCTGTGGTTGTTTTATATATATATATATATATATATATATATATATATATATATGTATATATATATCTATATGGGTCCCCTTCTAATGGTTGACATTTCAAAATGTCGACATTCATATTACTGAGACCATATGATCGACATTTGAAATGTCAACCATGGGGATCCAGCATCACGCTACAGTGCGGAATGGAAAGATTTCCATTTCCGCACTGTAGTGTGATCTCGGAGTTGGTATATTTAAGTTATGGGGGTGTGGGGGCAGGGGCCGAAGCCTCCCTGCTAGAAGCATTAAGGTAAGTTTGTGTTTTGTGTTTTACTTGTATGGTCAAGATTTCAAATGTCGATCATATGGTCTCGGCCATATGAAAATCGACATTTTGAAATTTCAGCCATATCAAGTAGGCACATATATATATATATATATATATATATATATATATATATATATATATATATATATATATATATATATATATACAGCAATATATGTCTACACAAATACAGATACATATGCACATATACTTATGGATATCTACATATATATTGACAGTAATAGGTATATCAGAATAGATATGTATGCACATATAGCTATAAATATCTACTTATATATCTACATAAATAGGCATATCTGTACACATAGGATGTGCATACATATATAGCTATGTATATATATATCTATATATATATATATATATATATATATATATATATATATATATATATATCTACAAAGGCAGCTACAGATGGCCATATAAATGATGCACTATCCAGATGTGTATACAGACATATGTATGAATATACATGTGTATGTACATGTAGACATATATCAACATATGTATATGTATATATCCATATTTATGTCATGTGTAAACATCATGGTTGTGTATACCTTCCCAGATGTATCTCACCATATGTATCTAATATGTGTGCATTATGATAGAACAACATATGTGATGCAACAGTCATACTAATAACAAGTACTACACAATTGTGGAAGTAAAGGCAATTGTTCAATACTAATCAATATGTATATTGACAGATATATTGGAAAAAACAACAGCTGTCTTCACAGTGGTCATGGCGTAGTGGTTAAGTATTGTGACTATAGTGTACAGGGTCCAGGGTTCAAGGGCTGTTCATTCTGTTGCTGGGCGGAACAAGGGCTGTCAGATACAGAGTGGTTAAGGCAGTTTTGAGCAGCTTTAAGCACGTTTTTGCTGGTTTGTGTGAAGCTAAGCGGTGCTAAGCTACGGGTAAACATACGGGCTCTTACACAATGTAGGCTTTGCTTACCAGTGCACAAATCAGCTTAGCTGTTATATTGAAGCAATGTTAATACCTGATAAGCATGGCTTAGCCTTAGTAACCAGTTCTCACCACCCAGTCTGATAACATAGCAGGGTAATGACATATGTGATAAGTGTATGTAATGCCATGTACAATACACATGCCTATGTGCTGTCATTACAGTAGCAAAGGGTGTGAGTGTCATGTCTGGGACACACAAGTATATGAGGCCTGTATAGCACTGTTATCTATGTGAATTTGTAACATACAGGGGTAGTAGCCCAGGGTACATGCTGTCACACTAGCATATAGTGTATCATGGCAGTACTACTATAGATAGTTCTTTCCCAGGCAAGAGTAGAGTGCTAAATGTAGTACTGACAACAGGCACACCTGCAGGCATAGCTGGAGTCTGAGGCATCCCTGTTGTGTCCCTGGTGTGTGAGCTGTGTCACAGTATATATCTCCTACTGGATAATGATCCATCATGTGGAATGTAATTGTAGACTACTGTCTGTACAGCACAGGTTAGTGAGGGCTTCCAACATGTAGCTATGGCATACATACTGTTGTCAAACATCTATCTGTCAACACATTCATCCTACGGCATAACTACTTGCCAAGCTGATGACTGTCAGTCCCTGTACAGATGTGCAGATGGCAGGTATCCAGCTGGGATATGTACAGGCCACCTATGCTTGATTGACACTGACATGTCTGCCCAGCAGTGTAAGAACTAGCACATATAGCAGACATCACCCTTACACACCACATGCCATGGCTACCTCCACTACACTACCACAGTTAACAGAACATGCTTGGGTACAGGTCTCCATCACAGACACTAACCATGTGTTGTAATACATGTTGCATGCATGTCAATTTGATCACCTCAGTGGCCATGTGCAGGAGGCACCCAGAGGATTGACTGATGAATGTCATTCTCACCCTGAGGGTCACCACTGTGGTGTCTGTCGATAGATTCCCTGCTGCCACATGGCAGGTGGCAGGATACAACTGTACAGACGTCCCCTGCACAACCCATCTCTCCATTGACAATAGCTAGGTACACAGCTATGACCACCTGCAGCGATGCACCCCAGCACTGACACATGTGTACATGTGCATTTCCGAGGATAGCAGCGTCTGTTTGTTAGTACACCTGTACTTAGGAATTCCATGAGGGCCTTCCCAACCACCACAACACCCATTGCCATAGTCACTTGTGGCTGCTGCTGTGTTGGACATTACATGCACTCTGTTATGCTCCTCTCCCTACCAGCTGCACAAATTTTGCAGTACCAGCACAACAGTGTTGTACAAATGGGTTGATAGGCATGGGATACCCATTGATTTCTAGCAAGTGTGTGTATGTGTGCATGTCAGTATATCTGTAGGGTACAGCATTCCAAGGCCACATACTCCTATTACAATACTCATTGCCACACAGTAGTACAGATATTGTTGCTGCCCATAGGTGAGGCATGACAATGCAATACCCTACTATGCCTGTGGCATGTGCATTAGATGCATATCCCTGTAGTACCACTGTTGGGATATACAATGGGTTGTATCACAGTTATGGGCAATGTGTGATGGTGGGTATGTCACAGTGTCATCATGGGTGTCAGGGAGTACAATATCCACTGGGGGATGTTGGTGCTGTGTACACTGTCATTACACCAAGGTACACCTGGTATATGTCCCATGTACCACTTTATAGTGACCACTGTCACCATCAACCATACAAGCAACTGATACCACAATCCAGCCCAGTTATGCATGTGCTGTGTGCAGCCTACCTGTAACACATTGGGCACACAGTCAAATTAGTTAGCAGCGATAGGCCCAGGTCTCTCAGATGTGTGTCTGCCTGTTATGTGTCTGTTAATGTGTATATGATGGTATAGCACACTATGTATTGTCCATATACAACCATTACATTCCTGTCTAGCATACTATACATGTCAGGGGATGTTCAGCATGTAACATGTAACCTGGAACACACCTCACTCTACACTCTGTGTGGTGTGTGCAATGAAAGCCACACACTTCAGTAGCACTACATACCTAGGTAGGGGAAAAGTCCCAGTTTTTCCAAGTAAGAGTGTGCTTATATATGGATGGGTCTATATCTGGTTGCAGATTATACACATGCCAGCGGGTCACCTGTCCATGTGGCACAGGCAATAACTGCTATACAAACCTGTGACATGTGTTCAACTGTACCCCAGATATGTCACAGCCATGGTGTCACCACAGTGCCATGCCCCTTGTGGAATATGACTGCAGACCAGCCTCCTGCTGCCAAATGTAGACCTACAACACAAATGGATAACATTATGGAGACCACAATCGACCAGTGTTACTAACAGCTATAATGCATCATTGCTGGATGGCTACACTACCTGACATGTATGCATTAAACGTTACTCCTGACATGTACACTGCAGTACTTTGGTACACTGTAGTACAGTCACTGTGTGCATCAGAACCATATTAGCCTGTTCCTGCATCAATGTTATGGATGACAGGGATGTGGCACAGGTATCATATGCACAGGGTGTGTTGTTGGCTTGCCAGAGTCCAAGGGTGGGCCATACATTTGACACCATGTGTGTGGGTGAGGGGTGTAATGAAGTGAACTGGGCATGGTGATGTGGTGTGTGTAGGTATGGGGTTGCCCTAGGTATGTTTGTATAGTGTGTGGGTATGCATGCACACAGTTCTGCAATGTGGCTGCCCTACACAGGTGTTTATGGACAGCTGCAGACCATACCTGGCAGGGTGTGCAGTTCACTGCCTCCGGCCATGGACACGTGGACTGTGCCTGCCAGTGGATCCATGGGCATGTCCAGGTATAGGCCTCGATGTGCTACTCTCCCCTGATGATAACAAATGTCCTCTGGAACCAGGTCCCTCCTGGGACTGGCCAGGACAATGTGCTCGTGGCCTGCTGTGGTGCGGTGTGGACAGCGCCACCCCTGCAGTGCCGGGGCTGGTACTGCCACTACGGGAGCCCCTTGGTGTCCTAGCACGTCCATGTTGACTGCCAGTTGTTGGTGTTGCTGGCCTACATCCACCGCACTCCTACCACTTGTTGAAGCATGGACAAACCAAGGTCAATGAAGGCCATCATCTCACCAGACCATCTATCCGTTAGCTCGGTATAAGCACGAATGGCACCAGACAGTTCATGGAAGTTGTCATTTGCAGATGTGAGAGTAGCTCTCTGCAGCCACAGGCCCTGTCTGGTGTAATGTTCCATACATGTCTGCACCACCATGACAGCCTGAAACATGTGCCTGGTGGTACCAGTTGTGGCACATCTGCCAGGGACATGATGACCAGCGGCCCTACCACAAACACCCTGGGACATCTGCCTATGTGGTGCCCTGCTGGAAATCTAGCTATGCCTGCTGTCACCAGACACAGTAGGCATGTTTACCACACTCTCCTGTGCACTGCCACCAACAGCCAGCTGTCCCTCTGCTATGGCCACTGATGAATGATATATACATATAGGCACTGAAACTGTGTGTGGGGTCGGGGTGGCTAAAAGGGGGATGTCGAATGATGGTGCTGTTTCGGCCCCTGACAACCCAACCTGTGCCTCAGCAGTACTATCAGCATCTTCAGTGTCTCTATGGACACCAACATCAGATTGCATGCAGAAGGGACCCTGACCCACCTCGCCACCTGTGGGGGAAAACAAGAAATGCTCTTTAAGACCCGCACAGCATTGCATAACAGTACACATATACACAGACACACACACACACACACACACACACACACACACACACACACACACACACACCACCTTAATACCTACCTGTCCGTGACTTTACAGACAGTCCCACATTTATTCCCATAAGTTCTCCATCCTGCATCACACTTGATAACATATACTCGTTAATACCACTCATTAATGTATCATTCCTCTAAATGCCTAGACAAGTGATCACAACACAAGACTTGTTACTCCATTACCTCCCTGATCTGAGTGGAGTGGTGTTACATGGCCTCAGTGCTGTCATTCAGTGTTCACCCTGTGTATGTCTGGATATCATGAGCATGGCCCCTATATGTGAGGGGCTACTATGTTCACTCCATAATGTCACGCACTGGAGTGTCATGTGTAAGTATTGCTCAGTACATGCCAGATATGCTGCTCAATCAACCTATCATGTGACAACTGTAATATATGGATACATTCCCTGGTGTTGTCTAGTAATTCCCCAGTGCATCTGTAGTGCTGCATTCATGGGTTGTCAGTCACCTCTCTGCTGAATGCAATATTAAGGGTATACCGGGTGTCTACCTTCCCTCCCAATGCATGTTCCATGCTACAGACCTTATTATACTATCAGCTGTCCTGTGATTACATACATGTCAAGTATTCCTGATGTGTCATGTGTCAGTCCATGTCCATGCACTGCACAATCCCAAAGGGAAGTACTGCTGTATGAACAACCTCACAATCACACATCTGCATACATGGACACCCACACAAACACACACACATGCACAGAAGCATCCTACATGCATCACCCTCCCTCCACTTCACCAGAGTGACCCTACAGACAAAATAACCACCCACTGAGACACACACACACACACACACACACACACACACACACACACACACACACACACACATACAGGTGAGGTTGCACAAACATAGTACACACAGTCCTCATTACTCATCTGTCAACATGCATAACATATGGTATGCAACAGCATGCAGTGCAGCTATAGTCAATCCATGCTTGCAACAGTTTACATGTGTGTGATGCATGTGCTGTGTTAGTAGGTGATGCTCCTTCCCCTGGATACCACTTCACCCATGTACACAGTATTGCTGTTTTGCACCCTGCCATGTACTGTGCACCAAATCTCACAGGTGTACAACCCATTGCTGAATGTGTAGTACTGTGTCAGTTATGTCAGCTCTAATGCTCACAGCCCCTATGTTTTTCAGCAACATATACCTGGGATGATATGTGGACAGATGTCATTAGTGACTGCCTGATGTCTGGTTTACAGATCTCAACATCAGCGGACCATGCATGACCAATCCAATACTATTACACTGACAACCATCAGACCGTACCATGGCTATGGGGAGTGTACACACCCTTATTGATATAACGCACCCTTCCTTGATCCACCATGGGACCACATCACTGCATATATTAACAGTACATGAGCCCGATATGTGACATATGTCCTGTACATTCACATACAGTGTCTACGAAATGTGTTAGGTGTGCGGATGCTGACTGCAATTCATACACTCCATGTGTGAATATGTGTGCACACCCTTATCATGACAGTTTGTTGCACCTATTGTTATGTGTACTACAGCAGTCACTACTCCTGGAAGGGGAATACTAGCATGGGCCATCTGCATTTGCCAGTGTATGTTCAGTCTGCCATACACATGTCCCCCAAATCTGCATGTTGGCAAGGTCTGCTCATGTGCACATCCCTTGGTGTTCACACACTGCCCTCACTATTGCTGTGGGGGTAGGGTTATGTCTGCCACAGTCCCTGAACCTGACTGTGTGCAGATACAGCCATTCTTAGCATCATTAGGAACCCTGCTGCAGTGCACTGGTGTGTCATGCTGACACCCCCTCCCCACCTTCAGCCTTTTTGCAGTTGCTTGACAAGTAAGGTCCACACATTTGTCAGTTTGCAGTGTCCCACACACACTGAACACCACGTGTTACAGCCTAGTCTCAGCTAATAATGTGGACCAGAATAATACGTTATGCCATAGTGTAAATCTGTAACAGTTGCCATTGCACTACTGGTATATACACTGTTGTTGTACTGTATATGGGTGTTGTTTCACACATGTCCCTACTTGTAGGCCATGTCTCCCACCATTATGTTAATCTCTGTGGACACATTCCACAATGACAGGATGTTAGTTATCTTGCAGGTGTCTGACATACCCTTTCAGTACCCCATCATGGTCCCCACTGTGATGCCATGCATTTAACAGCAACAATACATGCACATGCACATGCACAGCATGCATTCTGGGTAGGTGTCTTAGATGTGTGCATGGAATATACCATAGCCATTACATGCCCGGTGTATTGGCAAGCATCAACATTTATCAACATACTCACCAGCTACAGGCTGCTGCCTTGGTGGTATACCAAAGGGACCTACATAAGAGGGTGAGAGATGTAAAGTCAGTGGCCACACCTGTGGCATTGCTACAGTGTGGGTGCAGCATTACAGTGCATCAACAGTACATGTCCACAATACTACCACATATGCACATCTGTTTATTACTACTATGCAGCAACAAACTATATATATATATGACATGTCAGATATGCATCATCTACCTGTCCAGATGTGGGTGCATGCACAACGGTGGTCTACTGATGTGCCCTGTGGCCTTACCTGCATGCTCCTTAGCCAGTGTGTGGGTAGCACTCACCTCCTCAATTGTGTCCAGCAGTTGTTGGCTGTGCAGTGGGTAGGTTTCATGAAGCTGGCGAGGAGCTTCTCAACACGTGTCGGGGGGATGGATGGCATGCCCCCCATTGCAAGATGATCCTCCCCAGACTGCAGCAGCATGCCAACAAGCATTGCGAAGCAGGTCAGAACAATGATGCCGGACCTGTCATAACTGCGGTTGTGCAGTCCGACATCATTGACACTGTGGACTAAGTCATTCCACAGGGCGGTCCACTCCTGCTGCTCATGGGTGGCCTGGCCAAACAGGACAGGGTATTGCTGGATTAGATAGGTTAGCACAACTTCATTTTCAGCAGCTGAATAAGATGGAGCCGTCCATGTGACATCTTGCCTGAAAGACATAAAGATGGAAACAGGTCTGAGCAACTCATGCAGCAAGGTTACCACAGTTCTTAATACACATCTGTGTCATGCCCCCACCATATCAGCGACAACAAACTGTACACACAACTCAATAGGTATGGCTACAACTTACCTACTAGTGGAACAGGTATTGTATTGTACCACACTTTGTACTATGTGTTTGTAGGCATGTTCCCTGTGTAGACACTATCATTGCTGGCCTGTTACAGACTACTCACCTGCACGCCATTGTCATAGCCATTATGGTTCCATATATGCCTGTGGTATCCTTGCTATGTGATTGCTGCACATCTGACATCTTGTGTTATTGGGGATATCTATGCATGCTGTTGGACATGTTCCGGGATTGTGTAGACTATTACTACCCACATATGTTCTATAACAGTGACACAATAGCATGTTTAGGGCATATTTGCCACCAGAACCACTTCTCTAAACCCATCTGCCCATGTTACCAGGCCACATCACATGTGGGACCCACCCTGGAGCCTCGTCATGTACTGGTCCATCACTACCTTCATGTGGAACCACCTCAGGGGATGCTGTCCCCCCCAGGGCACAAACAAACATGATCCTGTCCCCCAAGGTCAGGTCCAGGGTCTGTTCCATAGTGGGCTCCACAGACACATGTGGGATGTGCTTCATCACCTTGAGGCACCCAATACACATTCATAAGGTCCACATGCTCCTCCTGCTCAGCCACCAGGCCAGGCACATTTGGAACTTGGACTGCTGTTGTGAGTAGCAGGGAGAGGGAAGCTTGTTCCCACTGTGTACATACTGGGCCCATGGGGCATCCATATCGCAGAACATACACACCATCCAGGGTGTTTACCCACCACATGTGTCATATACCACCCCTGTAGGCTGTCATCTATATCTACCAACCCGGACCACCACCACAACTATACAGCCATACTTCCCCATATTCCCATTCCCTACTTCACAGACAAGGGCAATGTGGTCCCACCAAGATGTTCACATGTGACATACCCATCCATGTTGCACACACTGTCAGCTGTATATATCTGTGTGTATTTCTATGTGTACTGTTCCCTCGCACATAGCATGCAGCACTGTGGTGGTAATATACGGGACATGTATTTACATACATATATGTGTATGTGTGTTTGTATATACGTAGACATGTGCATATAGATATATATCTACATATGTGTAGATATATATGATGTGCACATATAGGTATCTGTATATCTGTGGACATACATGTACATATATATGTATATATATATATATATATATATATATATATATATATATATATATATAATGTGTGTGTGTGTGTTTGTGTGTGTACACATATACATACTTATATATGGGGTACATTCTGAAATCAGGTCCACAGTCTCAAAACCCCTTCCTGCACAGCTGCAGTGTCCTGCCTTGCTACAACACAGACAAGTGCCACATATGGACACAGCCTAACATTAGGGGAGTATATATAGGGCAAGATTGCAGATAACCCTATTACACACCTATGGCATTTCAGCATGCTACAATACAGGTTAACCTGAGTGTCCTGCAAGTGGTGGGCTGTGGAACCCACGTGTCCATCTTTATGGCATTACTTCCACCACCAGCTATTGGCCACTGTAATATACATGCTTTCCATTACACAACACATACTATGATGGCTTAAATCTTATCAGTTAGTGCTGTTCTGCACAGTTGATGGGTATGGCCCACTACCCACAGAGACAGACTCTATTGTCCTTAGCAGTTGTTCAACTGAACATCATTACAACAACACCTGATGGCACATATATATCATTCAACATCATCTATCCCAGTATTATGGACCAAGTACTGAAGTCAATTGCATGCATATATACTTCACATACCTGTTGTGGGAATGATGCCTCTTCTGTGTAGTTTGCTGGATGGATTTTTTTTTTTTTTTTTTTTTTTTTTGCCTTTCACTCACTCTCTCTCTCTCTCTGTCTCTCTCTGTCTCGGTCTCTCTGCAGTAAATGGATTGAGCTGCATTGAATAGATTGCAGCATGGATTTTGTAGGTAATGCACATGATCAGGTGATGTCCTTTGCACCAAATCAATGTCCTCTACGTGCTACCTACCATGCAGCATGCTGTGTAGTACTTCCAACTACCACAGTCATGGCAACCCACTACTATAAATACCTACCTCATGGGGACACGGTCCCTTTACCTTTACTGTATGGTGGACATCCTACCTGTGTGTGGGCAGCAGTGTTACAGACAGCAGGAAGCAATACCTCTTACAAGAGAACTTGCACACTCAGGCCAGCTACATATTTTTATGAGGTTCCAGAACTACAGACAGAGTGTGAGTAGTGTTGTTGTATGCATTGTATAGCACCAGTGTTACAGGGTTTGTGTGTACATACTAGTTTAACATGGAATGCAGACTGTCTGCATAGCTCTCAACTGTGGGCCTATCCACTTGATGGTGTACCTCTTATGTTTTGTCTGTCCACCACACAGGTACTGTGTCAGATATATCACTGGCAGTGTGTTGAGTGCTATCAGTACATGGCTACATCCATTTGTGTTTCTAACTTCATATTCCTGACTAAGGGTATGTAGAAGACTATCCTGTAACACCAGCAACTTGCTTAGTGTATGACAACACTGTTTCACATATGGGCCTGTGTTCCAGCCTCTGTCCTCCACCTACATACCAGGCTTTGTCCATATATGCTGTCAGGGGTTATGCAGTGGGTTGTGAGTATGTCATGCTGCCATTCCTGTCATCATTCCACTGCTGTTGTGGCCCCCATACATACTGTGGTGTTGGGCCCATATATGTGTGGGCTTCATCTACACAATACATGTGTGCCCTTATGTAACAGTGGTATATGGCCCTGTATGTCAGTCTATGGGGGAGGATGCACCATAACTAACCTAGGCTGTTACAACATGTGGGGGTATCAGGGGTAAACTGCCTTAAGGTTTCTGGATGTACATTACCATACAATTCATCTTGGTTAAAAGCAAGCCTACTGCTTCCTGCCATACAGACTGTTTTGTTTGTCAGTGTGATTGTGATGGTGTCAGTTATGCCTTGTTATGTAACAGATACATTCCATTGTGTCAGCTGAGGTCTTTATCCCCTAGGGATTGTGTACAGAGTATAGATAGAGGCTGCTGGACTATACGCCTGCAATACTTACTGTTGATTGATTGTTATCCTGTGGCCTAGTCTGTCTTTACTGTTGTACTACTTGAAGGCCTTGGCCTGGACAGCAACATATGTAAACCTTTCCAGAATACTGTATTACATTATCTGTTTCACAGTTGCATTAGTATGTTTATATGTATGTCAGAGTATAAACAGCTATATGACATGGCATATGCAACTGTAATAGTAAACAAATAAAGCTTTCCCATGTATGAAAACCTGTGTGTGGTGTTATATCCTTTGACCTCTCTGTGGGTATATGTTGCAGGTAACAATTGTCAGTTGTATGGGTGGCTCATACCATGTTCAGTTGGTAAGGTGGCAACTGCAGGCATAGTGGCTGTTCCATATTGTGTGCACCTTCTATATATGTATCTTCCTATACATATCTCTGTGTGTGTATGTGTAGTTACATATCTCTCTCTCTCTCTCTCTCTATATATATATATATATATATATATATATATATATATATATATACACACACACACACACACACACACACACACACACACACACACACACACACATGTATCTGCGTATATGTGTCTGTGCATATGTATCTTAGGAATGTTGATTGCTTCCACATTGTACATTCCCTATGGTAGCCAAACTGTACTGCATGATATGTTACTAATACCAGCCTGACATCATTCAGGTGGGATGGAGTACTGTTAACATCTTGTGCCCATGTTGTGTCAGGTCCTGGTTATGGGATTTGAACAGTTGGTATTGTATTGCAGGGCAAATGTGTTTGTCTGTGCGGGGGTATCTATACATACAAGACGTATGTTGCTTAGGCCCCACACCCCCATGTGCATGTGGACCTATATATGTTTGTTATGTTCTCTATATATATATATATATATATATATGTTTATACATATTTATATACATATATATATATACATATATATATATATATGTCTGTATATATATATATGTATATATATATATATATATATATATATATATATATATATATATATATAGATATATAGATATATAGATATGTATATATCTATTTAGATGTAAATAGATATACACACACACATACATCTACATGTTTAAATACATTTCCTGTAGTGTTGAATGACTGTGCTGGATGATATGTTTGTGAAAACATGAGAGTTGTGTATATCTTACATGGCTTACTGGTAAATCAATTTGGCTTTGGTGTGCAGGGTCCTGGGTTCAAGACTTACAGAGGTTGTTTATTTTGTTGCTGGGCATAACAAGGGCTGTTGTATACAGTGCGATTAAGGCACTTTTAAGCAGTTGCAAGTGGGTTTGCACGGAGGTAAGCACTGCTAACTTCCATTTACAGTTTCTTATACTGATTTAGCTTCTCAATTGCTTAAAATGTGTAGACTTTGCTTACCACCATGCAAACAGGCTTAAACCCGCTTACTGCTGCTTAAAAGTGCTTACTCCTGCTTACCCCCTGCGCTAATTTCTTTAAAAGAAAAGAAAAAAGGGTTGATAGGAAAGTGGTGAAAAAGGGGCACAAAGAGGGAAAGACAGTAGAGAAAATAGCTAAGGATGTGCAGGAAGGGTGTAGGGAAGGTCCATAGCTGCCCATTTCTTCTATAGCAACAGCTGTGCATATACACTGAATTTGGAGGTAGATTTGGACACTCAAACCCCCGAGAGAGGGGTGAGGACAACAATAATATGTTGTGATGCCAATTAGACCAGATTGCATGTGTCCAGTGGACACATGTGTGAAATGGACAATTATATACGGGGTGAGATTTTTGTTTTGGGAACAGATTGCTCTTTTTTTATTTCAGGTGAGAGTGAGATGTTGGGGAGGGATAGTAGCTATATTTGGAGAGATAGGTTGGGTAGGTTATCAGACAACAAACAATATGCATACAGGGGCAGTATATGACACATGTGGGGGGGTAAACACCTTGATGGGGAGGGGTGGTGGGAAATGGGAAGCCCATGAGCCCCCTAGTGGAAACAGTGGGACTAAGGTCCAAACCTATGGGCAGTCAATATTGCACCTTCACAGCCTCAAAGGTGGCTGTGCTGGGGGCTGAGTCGGAGAGCCAGGCTGACCCTCTAGTCTTGACACGTGGCCCTCAAGCTGGCGTAGCAGATCTCCAAACTCCCGGTTGAGCTCGATATACACCACAACCCAGACCTGGCAATGGGTGACGGGTTCCTGTCCGCACAAGGTGGTGCAGGACCAATGGACGAGGATGTCCCAGGCTGGGCCCCAGATGTGCTGGTGCCCAGTGACACGACCAACTGAGGTGGGACAGGTGGGTCCACTGGGACCCGTATTCCCATACATGCTATGGTGTTTATGTTTTTTCAACATATGTGGGTTAGTAATACTCAACACATTCCAGGATTAGGTATAACAGCATGCATAGATATTCCCATTAACCCAAACACCAGATATGGAACAGTTGCATAACAAACAGAACACATGCATATATGGGACCACAGTGGTAATTACAACAGCATGCAGGTACACTGATGGCACCTGCATAGAAACAAATTTAAATAATTATCAAACAATATAACATATGTCCCAACATTTCAGTTAAGTCATCACGAACCAACTGAGTTGGGTATTTAGTTTATTGTTGCAGATATGGTGAAGGGGGGGGGAGAAAGATGTCAATTAACAACTAGTATGTTCCTGTAGTTTGCATTACTTTCCTAATCTGTGCTGTTACCTGTACCTTACAAGTATTAGTACACTACCCTATTGCCTTAGTTTGGACAGTGGTATGGCTGTCGACAACTATATACATGAGCTGTTTTTACCTGCAATATACACCTCTTACCTGGTGTACCTGTGGAGGAATTGTTTGTTAACACTGTTTCTACACATACTCCCTGATTCCAGGTTGATGTTATGCACATACCTATCCATCTCTTTTTGCACAGACTCTGGCCATGTCTTGACCACATGCTGGTGAACCGGGACATATGTAGACTATTGCCCTCTTCAACCTTTAGTGACTTACAACACTCTTATACAGGATTTCTTAGACAGTTATATTATGTAGCACAGTGTGGGTGACAGTGATGAGTGATACCTTTTTATTCAGAGCAACTGCAACAATAACAATGCCATACAATACCAAAGTAAACAGCACCATTAAAGGGTATCAATCTTTTATTTCTAGGCACAGTGTTTGTATCTGACGGACCTGTTGGAGCAATGTTTGATAGCACTCCCTGAATGTTGCCACACAAAGTACCAGAATCCACATTAGTATTATGCACATACATCTCACTCTTTTACTCTACACACTCTGGTCACAGTTTGACAACATGGGGGTGTAGATGGGACATACTTGGCTTATTACTCTCATAACATTTTGGAGAGTTGCTAGTGTGACAGGTTTGTTCTTACAGATATGTGACAATCAGTTGTATTTCCTATTTTCTGCCTAAACATCTGGGATCATCCCACTGGTTTCCCAGGGGGGCAGGGTGACAGGCAGCAGATATGGACTGATATACTGGACATTCTGGACATATCTGTACAGTTGTGGGGTATGATTCTGTATGCAGCCTACTTCCACTCGGGGGATTCACACCATGGCTGTGTCTGCAAACACTAAAACACTGTCCATCACAGTTGTGTGTGCTATATAGACATTGCTGTATATCTCTTATCTGATTTCTGTCTATAATTCTCTGGTGGTTTTACATTCTGACCTTGTATTACAACACTCTTATACAGGATTTCCTAGACAGTTATATTATACAGCACAGTGTGGGTGACAGTGATGAGTAATACCTTATTATTCAGAGCAACTGCAACAATAGCAATGCCATACAATACCAAAGTAAACAGTACCAGTACAGGGTATCAATCTTTTATTTCTTTGTGCAGTGTTTGTATCTGATGGACCTGTGGGAGCAATATTTGTTAGCACTACTTGAATGTTGCCACACAAAGTACCAGATTCCACATTAGTATTATGCACATACATCTTACTCTGTTACTGTACACACTCTGGTCACAGCTTGACAATATGGGGGTGTAGATGGGACATAATTGGCTTATTACTCTCATAACAGTTTGGGGAGTTGCTAGAGTGACAGGTTTGTTCTTATAGATGTGTGACAATCAGTTGTATTTCTTGTTTGCTGCCTATATGTCTGGGATCATCTCACTGATTTCCCAGGGGGACAGTGTGACAAGCAGCAGATATGGGCCAATTTACTGGACATTCTGGACTTACCTGTACGGTTGTGGGGTATGATTCTGTATGCAAACTACTATCACTCCCAGGATTCAAACCATGGCTGTGTGTGCTAAAAATACAACAGTTCACATTTCAGTGTGTGGTATTTGGGGTTTTTTGTCTGGCTTGTCACTGTTTTCTATGTCTCTCTCAGTTGTACTAAATGACCTCTGGGGATTACACCAGTCATATACAGACATTCCTACACATTTAATTTATGTTGCACAGTGTGGGTAAAAGTGCTTAATACAACAGTACTATTAAGTGATTGCAAATCTACATTACCATATGATACCAGAGTAAACACATGCAGTCCATGCAGTCCAGAAGTTAGACCTTCATTGTCAGGCTATTATGCTTTTATTTATATACAACCTATATGAGACTCTTCCTGCCATATTCTCTGGTGTATGTAGTACTTGCTTTAAACAATACAGGTTTTATACAGGCAATTAACTTACTAATACTTTTAAATTTATTTCCTATGACAGTACATGCAAGACTATTACTAACCTGCCTTGCATTGCAACCTCTAGAAGCGACATCCATGGGCCTCCTGGTTCGCAGCCCGCTCACTCGCCACTGTGAAGGACATAAGAAGAATATTTAGCCATACCTATCGATAATACACATGAGCTGGAAATTATTAAACATGTAGTGGAATGATACTTACATACAGCTGGGACCTCCCCTGTACTCCTAGCCACTTGGAGCCACTGATCCAAGAGAACCCCCTTTCACCACTTCAGGTCAACATAGTGATGCCTGACCTGCTCACCAGTTCAGGGTATGTCAGTGGCACTGGTGAGGTCATGGGCAAGATGGTCCCAGGCTTCCGCTTTATATTGGGAACCCTGGTACTGGCCCTGCAGCAGTTTCTGCTCATGGTCTTTGACAAGGAGTTCTGCCATGACTCTGGACTCCTGGATGCCCCAGCACTGCACCTGAAAGTGCACACCCTCTCCCATTCCAGACATGGTGCCTGCAAGGGGAATCTACAACCAGTTATAGGTTCATAGGTTCATAGGTTCATACTAGGCTATCTGCCCGAGGGCATTTACAAGCCTAGCCCATCGTTTTGTGGCTTACACCACCCCTTTAGTATGGGGAACTATACCCATTATTTTGCTGTGCCTCTGTCGAGCAGTGACACTGAGGTAATCCCTGGGGTATATCTGCGATCTCCCATCCATTGGTCAAGATTTCTCTTGAACAAGGCCAGCGAGGTGCTCTGCCTCACATGTACCGGGATTTTGTTCCACAGCATAGGGAGTCTTTGGGTGATGAATCTATCCCTCCAGCACGTCCTATTAATAGCCGTGTCAAGGTTTAAGTCTCCGCCTTGTGGCTCTGATGGATCTAGATTTTTGAGGTGAAGCATATTCATCAAATCTGGGTTTGACATGGCCTTGTATGTTAGGCAAAGGTCACCTCTGAGCAAGCGTAAGAGACTGAATAGAGCTGGAGTTCTTTCAGTCTGGCAGCATAGGACAGATTTTGAGACCCTTTATCCTTTTGGTGAGGAACTTTTGTGGCCTCTCCAGCTGCTGCAAGTGTCGGGTCAGATACATTCGAATGGGGCATTGTACTCAATCATTGGTCTGATGAGTGATGAGTAAAGGAGACTATGACCTCCTTGATCTAGATGAGAATCCCTTCATGATAAGGTGGGCAATGTAGAAGGTCTTCCTAACTACTTTAGCTACATGGGTGTCGAATGACAGACTACTATCAACCTGGGTCCCCAGGTCCCTGATAACTTCTTCTGTGCTCAGTGGATTGCCACCTATTTGGTAGCTAGGGGTAACCTTGTTTTCCCGAAGGGTATGACTATGCATTTTTTGGCATTTAACTTTAGGCCGTGGCTCTGGCACCAGTTATCCGTTTCTGTGAGACCCTTCTGAAGGATATCTGTGTCAGATGTGTTTTCTACTATGGCGCCCAGTTTGCAGTCATCTGCAAACTTTGTCAGCCATAACCCTCCTGTGTTTGCTTGTACTTTGGAAAAGTAGATGCCAAACAAGAGTGGGCCCAGGACTGAGCCCTGTGGGACACCACTTGTGACAGGCTTTGAGTCTGACATGGTGCCAGCAACTCTGACCCTGTGGGTTCTGTCACTCAGCCAGTTTGCAACCCATCTTGTGATGTATGGGTTGACATTTAAGCTGATGAGTTTTTCAATGATACCCGAGTGGGGTATTGTATCGAAGGCCTTAGCCAGATCAAGGTAGGCTGTATGGACTGCCTTTCCATCATCAATGGCTTTGGTGACTGTTTCGAAAAAGTCAACCAAGTTTAAAAGGCATGATCTGCCTTTGACAAAGCCAAACTGGGTTGGATCCAAAGTCTGCAAATTCCCTATGTCTTTATTTATGAGGTCCATTATGATCCTCTCCATGGCTTTGCAGATAAGGCTTGTCAAGCTAATGGGCCGGTAATTTCCAGGGTCGGTGGAGGCACCGCCTTTGTGAAGTGGTACCACAGTTGCAGTGCGCCACTCCTGGGTAATGTATCCAGAGGTAAGACTTTGATTAAACAGCTGTCCTAGCTGTGGGTTTAATTCCTCATTGAGTTCATGGAGCACACAGCCGGGGACACCATCAGGTCCCATGGATGCTGTGTTTTTTGCTTTGGAGAGAGCAGTTCTCACTTGGGCGCTGGAGATGTTTGGGGGCTGCAATCGTTTGGTATAGATATCTCTCCTTTTGGGGGGGAGGGGGGGAGAAGTTTGCACTGAACCTGTCAGCCAGTATGTTGGCAATGTCTGTAGGATCAGTAATCTTCACAGAGTCTTTAGCTATTTTTCTCTCGAAATTTGCTTTGGATGATTTTATGAGAGCTCTTAGTTTTTTACTTATAGTGATCAAGGGTGTCTTACCTTTTAAGGATTTTGCTCTATCTTGTAGTAGCTTCCTCCTTTTGTTGTAGAGTTTGTTTATGGCTGGGGTCCACCAGACTGGACGCTTGCCTTTGGTACAAAGAGTCTTTGTTTTGCTTGGGATTGTCTTATCCATGCAGTCCTGCAGGTGCTGGTAGAAGGCATTTGTAAGTGATTCAGCGGCTTGAGTACTGTTTTCCGCCGGCTCGGGGGCCTTAAAGGAGACCACGCTAGTCTTTAGAAGTGTGAAGTCGGCTTTTGAGAAGTTCTTTACTGTGGTCTTTTTTATTTCAGGTGGGGGTGGGATGAGGACCTCCAGTGAGATTAGTTTGTGGTCTGATCTCACCAGTGAGGGTACACCTCCGGTGTTGAACATTGTGCTCCCATGTTCGTGATGATGAGATCAAGTATGTTATCTCCTCTTGTGGGGATGGTGACTAGTTGTTCCATGGCATTTGAGTTTATGAATTCCAGGAACTTTTGGGCTAGGGTGTTTGGGCTTGAGTAGTGTTCCCAGTCTATATTAGGGTAATTGAAGTCACCTAGTATGATGGTGTTTGGTGATACATTTATCCCTCTAGTGTTTTCAGGAAGGCCATGTGAGGTTCCTGAGTTTGTGAGGGTGGCCTGTAACATGCTACAATTTGCAGAGCAGTCTTGCCTATGGTTAATTGCACCTGGATGGTCTCCGATGCATCGTGCTGCCACCAGTCTTGAGGTGTGGGTGTCCTTGATGAATATGGATACCCCCTCCTTTCTTGGTATTGTCCGGATTTTGGGGCGGAACGCATGATATGAGGTAAAACCTGATAGCTGGGGTGCTCTCAGGAGCCTTGAACCAGGTTTCTGTCACAGCACAGACATCGATGTTCTCCATACTGAGAAGGGCCTCGAGTCGTGCATTTTGAGATTTAGACTTCTGGCATTGAGCAGCATTACCCTTAGTTTTTTCCTTTTTGTGTTCTAGGGTGGTAGGTTTAGAATTTGAGCCTTGCCTAAAAAGGCACTATGGGGGTGGCAAGAGCCTTTGCCAATATCCGAATCCCAGGGTGACAGGTGCAAGCCGTCCCTTGAAGCAGCATGGCTTGTCCAGCATGTCATCCCAGGCAGACAGACACTGGATCCCCTTTGAATGACACCAGTGTTTAAGCCAATTGTTAAAGCTGATCATATTATCTCTGTATTGTGGCATCATTCTTGGTGAAGGTAGGATACTGCTCAAGGTCAGGGTCATACCTGCCTGGGCTACATAATCAGAGAGCTCCTCAATGTCTCTTTTCATGTAGTCCAAGGAGGTACGCCTCAGGTCGCTTACACCAGCGTGGACAATGACTGAGTCATATTTGTACCTGCTGTTGAGAGACCTGAGTGCTTGCATTATGTGGCGGATTCTAGCCCGACAGGCAGCTTACTGTGACCTTCTCCTTACTCAGTCTGGTGAGCGGGACGTCAGTGTGTCTGACTATGGAGTCACCAATGACTAGTGTGTCTGGCATTGTGTTTGGCCTTAAGGGCTGTGACTGTTTGACACTCTGACTGTGAGGTCTATGTGTTGCAGGTGTTGTGTTCTGAGGTGGTGGTTGTTTGGGTGTCTGCTTTGGTGGCCTCTGCTGTTTTGGTAGATTTTTGATCAGAGCCTCGAGTATGTCTTTGTGTGTTTATGTGTATGATTTGAGGTTGTAATGGTACTATGTGAGACTGGGTCTATAGTGTGTGTGGTAACCTTCTCCTTCTGACTGGTCTTGCCAGTCCTATGTTGAGAGAGCTCAGCCTCCAGTTTGGCCATATAGTTGCATCTCTCGCATGTATTTGTGTTTTGTGGGAGGAGGAGAGGGTTGTCTGTGTACATGAGGCAATTGTAACATTGCCTCAATATTCCCAGGTTCACCAGCTGAGCAGGAGAGGACACTAGCAACTGATCCCTTGACATGCTAGAAGGAATAGACAAAAAAAACTTTAAAAAAGATTCCGGGGGACGTGGGTGACCGAGAAATGGGGGGTTGCCTTTTTGGGGTACTATGACAAGAGTGCCATATCAAGGTAATAAGTACTGTAGGAGCAAGTGCTACGTTTAACAGATAGAGAATAGTCTACTTGGAGTCAAGTAGAGATGATCTTTTTAATTATAGGATACGCTGATTAGATCAGTAGTATAGTTCGAGGAAGGTAGTTTTAAGGGAAAATTTGAAGAGTGGACTTTAGGTAGCCCGAATAGTTTAAACCTGCTTAACCGGAGCTGCCCTAGTGTGCAACAGTGGCAACTCCGCGCTAAATCGCGCTAATGCGCGCTAAAGCGTGCTTTATAGCAGGGGGCTGGAAAAGACAGGAAATGACCCAAAATGGCCAATAAACTACAAGTTACTGCCTTAAACCACTCCTCCTGTTTGGTTTAAATAGGGCTGATTTCCCACACTTTGCTGTGATTGGAAAGTTTTGAAAAGGCTAAGCTATGGGCAAACCTGCTTACATAAGGTTGGCATTGTTTAAAGGGGTATACCAATGGGCAAATTGAGTTAGCTGGCCTACACATTGCTTACACCTACTATGCTGGCCTGTGCAATGCTTAGTGTTGCTTAACATTTAATTTGTATCATATTTGCTTTTTGGCATTGATTTGTTATTCATTACATGTTATATATGTGTCTGGTATCCATGATTCATGTGTACGTACATTGTATGGGGTCCTTGTGTTTATTAGGGGACTTCAACACTTTATTACAATTACACCTCACATCCTGGCTTACTGCAGTACTCCAGTTCACATATTTATGTTATGTAGTAGGTTGTAGAACATAAGACTGTATATAGATTCCTTTCACATGTTCAATTTGATTTTACTATAGTGAGGATTTGTTTGGTGATACCTCAATCTTATGTACTGCTGTGATGGCTTAGTGGTTAACTACAGTAACTATAGTGTATAGGGTACTGGGTTCAAGACCTGCAAAGGCTGTTTGTTTTGTTTCTGGCCAGAACTGCGGCTGTAGCATACAGAGTGACTAAGGCACTTTTAAGCACTTGTAAGCAGTTTGCGTGGGTTTGTGTGAGGGTAAGCAATGCTAACCTCTGGTTAAATATGCTTACAGAGAGTTAACTCAATATTACTTAACCTGTGTGTGCACTGCTTACCCCCACGCAAACGGGCTTAAACCTGCTTACTAGTGCTTACATATGCTTACTCCAGCTCACTACTGCTTCACAGCACTTACATTTGCTTACTAGTGCTTACGCCCACTTACCACTGCACTAATTTAGACAGTAATGTCTAATGGTTCTTAGGAAGGTGGAGGATTTGGAAGCTGTATGGAGTTATCATTCTTTACACATTTTACCTTCCATTTGTATCCATGATTCCTGTGTACATATACTGTATGGGGCATGTGTGATTATCTGTGGACTTTGCAACATTGTGACACTGACAGCACACATCTGGATTTAATGCCGTACTCCATTTCACAAAGATATGTTATTTAGTAGGTTATGCAACTAAAAATATTGGTCATAAAGTGATTTGACATGGAAAATGTAATGTGCTGCAGTGGGACTTGAACCTGGAATGACTGATTGTAAGGTGAATGCTTTGCCTACTATAGTATTGATGTATTGCTTTACTTGCATATATCTTGCTTTTTATCCTCTTTTGTCATTTAAGCTGCATTAACCATAGCTAAGTGATGGGCAAACCCAAGCACCTATGATTAAATTTAATCTGTTTCATTAACAAAATAAAATATCTTTATAGTTTTTGTTTTAAGTATTGCTCTTGTACATGTGGGGGGATGTTGCTGGGGGTATGCCTACACCAATGAGCGGTCTTGCTCATTCTTTTAGAACTTGTCTGCTGTTCTTCATTGCAGGGGCATGTATATTCTGAGAGCTCTGCTCACAGACACGCCCCCTGTAAGATTAGGAGCTCAGGCAGCATGCCTTCATTAATATGCATAGTGTGCTGCAGTCCTGCTCCTAAACGGCCGCTTTCGTGCTGGACTAAGCTAACCCTGCATGGAAGAATAGTAAATCCAGGGGGTTATATTTTTTGACTTAAGATGAGTTTAAGTTTGCTACTTCTACTACTATTGTCGGATCTGATTAATATACAGTGATTAACTAGAGATAGATGGACTGAAAATCTTCCACATGGAGATGTTTCTTACACTGTTTTAAATTAAAATTATAAATACACAGGAAATAATGACAGCAACTGACAGGCTGAAGGCAGGAAATATGCTAAACTTCATAGCTCCTTTCTATAAAACATTCAAACATAAAGATGATGTGGTGATCAACAACCACTATTACTTTGTTAGTATATATGGCACAGTATTCACATAATAAATCAATCCATGAGGATTTTAATCCACAAGGCCCAGATGCATTCCTCATTAAAAAAAATCACAATATACCTGTATCAGTCATTACTGTTGTTATGAAAATTTTGTTTTTATGACAAACAGTTTTAAAATCATTTATATAAAACCTTGTATTTCAAATTCAGGTAGGCTTTATGGCACAAGTGCAAATGTAAGGTAGTAGCATTATTACATTTTATTAATGCAAAGCACTAAAAAGAAGAGGTTTTGGCACTGCATATCTCCACATTAGGGAACATAAACCATTTATTCTGAAATGGTTAGCCACTGTAACTTTCCAATTTATTTTGTTCATTTAAACAGTTACGTAATGTAGTCTCAATTATGCTCAAGGTTAACAGACAACTCCATGACCTGATTAAGATTAGACTGATAACAAAACAAAGCTGTTCTGTCCTCTTATTTGTTTAGACTTTCACTAGAGTCTCTCCTGCTTTCATCAAAAACATTCAAAGGTGTTAGGTATCACATATTAGCTGAATGAGGTTCACATTGCAGCTTTTCTAGATGGCATGTTGCTATACCTTGAGAACTGATATCTTAAAATAGTCATTGTGATGTTTCAGTTTACATTCTTAACTGAGACAAGTCCATCCTTTGCTAGCAAATCGCAAGACATTTATGGAAATGAACAAGATAACAGATATCCCAATTTCAGAAACAGATCAAACTGTATTTTGCTCTATGGATTCACATCTCAGTCACTAATATGCTTATTTTCCTACAATGTGTTTCATCACAAACTATGTCTTTTCTAATTTCCATAACTGCACTAAAGCAAATAAACTATCATTTTGTCTGAAGTTACAGAAACGATTGACATAGCCATCACAATTTACTAAGTGCTCAGGCTAAAGGGGGGAAGCAGAAAATACCAGAGTTTAATCTTTACTACAGAGTCAGCAGATTTACAAAATTATTAAAAATAGCAATACATAAAGAATACTGCCAGAGTTAACCCCAGTCTGGAAATATCAACTATAAGAGGAAATGAGAAAAATCAGGGATTAACATTTAGGTGATGCCCTTTCAAGTGCATGGATAGTTGTGTGGATGGATTCAGGATATAGAGATATTGCAGTACAAAAACAAATTTAGATTGCTCTTACCAGTAGTGGACAATCCCAGTATAAATCCTTGAAAAACAAATGTTAAAAGATACAAAATATCAGATTCAAAGATACATCTATAAATTGCTTCCATGAATTGGGTATGTTGATCAAAACAGTGACCTCAGTGAAGTGATAGGGTTTGAAACCAAGTAATTTACTAATGTTGAACCAATGCATTATACCCATTAACAAAATTATTTTGGTCTCACATATACAATAGTGCCTTTTTTGGGCATTGCCAACCTGATAAGCCATCCAACAAAACTAAACCAACCCAGAATTATCTAACTTTGAGACTCCTCAATGTCACAAATCCAGACAAATAAAAAATCCCCCCTTCTGGCAAGGCTCACCTAACCCTAGATAATTTAGACATCTGTGTGGTTACTGAGACATGGTTTAAATCCAGAGAGCAGCCCTGCACTGTAGGTGTATATTAACTTTCAGACATTTAAACCACCTAATACAAATATAGGAACAAAAGCTGGAGACAACTCAACTTACATCAAAAACAATCACACCTCATGGCTGATCAAGCAGGATGATGCACTTGATCTCTTCCATGTACAACTCACAATAAGCAGAGTACCTTAACATAACTTTGTGAGTTAAAGGACCCCCAATATGACCCAGGAAACCAATACTACTTACTTTTCCATTCAACCCAACACCATACTCATGGATGAGTTTAGCTACCCCCACTAAAAACTGCGAATCATACACAATTTCATACTTGCAGATGCAAAGATTCCTTTACTTTGTCAATATGAATGCACTGGATCCATTAGTCTGTACACCTACTAGGGGTTCCAGCATCTTTGACCTAGTCCTCACTAACATTTGGGAGCATTGTACTCCCCCCTCCCTCCAAAGTGTAACATCCTTACTGGTCAGGTCAAACATTAAAGCTGTCTCCTTCCAAATTAAAATAAAACCTGGAACACTAGGTAATCCTGGAACTTTTAGAAATTATTCCAAACCAAACTTCTTAATTTTAAGTGACACCATGTCAAAATTTCAAGCCCTCTCCAACCCAGTGAACACCACTACCCACGTGGAGTGATTCACAGAAAACCCTTTACAAGTATGTATATAGCTCTATAGAGGCAGCACTACCTACCATAAACCAGAGCAGGACAAACAAGCCACCCTGCTGGGATCCCATAATCACCTCCAAAAATAGGAAATGCAATGCCCATCAAGTTAAGACCCCCCTCAAACAAAATAAACAACTCAGGGGGCTAAGTGAATCTACCAAAGCCAAATCTGTGATAGAAGTACCCTCCAAGGACAACCACAAGGCATTCTTCTGCTATGTCCAATACCCCAAAGGCAATGCACAACAATGCATTCAACTAAGCTGATAATGAGCTGAAGGATGTAGTAAATCTACTGGCTGATAAAATTAGCTTCATGTTTACCCCACTTTCTTCCTCAGACATCTCTCAAGTAAATACCCCTAACCATAGCTCCCCCGATTACCACTAGTGAACAGGTCCTCAATGTACACTCAAAAGTCAAAAACACTGCATCAATGGGACCTGATAACATTCCAGGATGCCTCCTTAATAGCATGAAACATGTCCTATTGTGGCCACCAGAAGCACTATTCAATCATAGCATCAAAATAGGTGTTGTGTCAGGTGAATGGAGAACTGCAAATCATTATCCTATTGCACAAGGGCAGACCATCTGTAAACCTGGGAAATGGCAGACCTATAAGCCTGACTAGTAAGGCCATGTAAACAATAATCATGGACATGATAAATAATGACACAGAAAAACTTTCAGGCACTGTATCCAACCCATCTTGGTTTTGTTAAGGGCAGATCATGCCTACTCAACTTGGTGGACTTCTTAGAGAAAGTCACCAAAGCTATAAACTACAACAAAACTGTGCATACTATCTACCACAACATGGCCAAAGCATTCTGTCTAAATCCTTACTCAGACATTGCAGGCAGTTTCATAAAATTAAGTATAAACCCCAATATCACCCAATGGATTTCCATCTGGCTCAGAGATAAACTTAAGTCAGGATAGGTGAGTCTATCCTCACAAAAAGGCCATATCAGAGGCCCCATACCATGGTAACTTGGGATACCCCCTTTTAGCATCTACTTCTCTGAAGTCAAGACCAACATTGAAGGCTTCTGGCTGACCAAGTTCACAGGCAATTACAGACTAAGCAATAGTCACAGAATCCCCCAAAGACACAAATATTCCCCCAAGAAAGTCTGACACAGACTAATAACTGGTGTTAGAATCATAGTCTAAAACTAAATGCAACAATCCATAATAGTATCTCTCAGAAAGACAACCACCCCTGGAAATTACTGCATTGATAATATACCTCTAAGAGCAGGCCCAGTGGTCAGGCATTTGGGAATGTGTGTACATAATGGCTTGGCATTTGACTGTCATGTGTCTATTGTAGAAAGAAAGACATTCTACATTGTGAGACATATAATCAAGGATAGAGCATCTAGGTCCATAGATATCATCATTCCATTGTACTTGGCCTTCATTAGACCAATGAGAGTACAATGCCCTCTTTGTTATGTACCTGGCCAGGCATTTGCAAGAAATGGGACATCCACCGCAGTTCCTGACCACCTCAAAGCCTTATCCTTGTACTCCATCTTCTACACACAGACAATCTATATACCTGGTTTTCCAAGCACCCACTAATCCACTGCTTATGGACCTGCTGCACAGACACAAAACAAATGGCATTAGAAACACCCAATCTAGGGACCTAAACCTCATCTTCAGCATAACACATGTTGAAGAGATAAGTACGTGTCAGAGAGACTACTCTTTCTCTGGAACAGCTTTACTATCCATGTGAAGCAGGAGATCCACCCTGCACTTATTTAAGCACAACATGGATCAGTGGATGAGGAGTCTTACATTTACCCTGGTCTGCCTCCTATGCCCCTATTAGAAAGGAGAAGTTTGTTAATGCCCAATCACCTATACCCAAGTTATACAACCCCCATTAAAATGAGTTGTATCAAAATAAGTCAAATATATTTGGAAAGCATGGCTAGGCTTAGAAATGCCTATTAAAATTGTTAGCCTAGTAATGCCACATGAATCTGTGAACTAATAATTAATACCTTAAACCAGCCTAAGGATGACTGCAGATGTCAAAACCTAGATAACCTATAACTTACATTTACAATCATCTCTCACAATCAGAAAAGTATCTGCTTCAAATACACAGGGATTCTAATACTCTCCTACATGTTCAGGGTGTTCATTTTATCTGAAATAAATTCTGAGAATCTATGTAAAATGCATTCCCTTTGCCAAATTCCAATATGCACAGTTTATAATCTCCAGCCAAACTGTCTTCATTTGGTCTATCAGTCCTGCCCATATCACTCATGTAAAACAGAGTAAAAAACTTAACACATATTTTGGAGTTGCATCATCACCTGTGTCATTTAAGATGAGGTGTTCAATTTCCCTAAGACAACAAACAAAAATGATTCTTGCCCATTATGAAAAACTTACGTGTTGAACATAAATTATGAGGTCATACCCTTTTCTCTTAGCTCTGCAGTGCTACTATTTATGTCATCTCTAATTGAACAATGCATATTAAAAATTAGACAAGACCTTAACTTATAGACATGTAACTGGAGTGGGAATTAACTGTAAAGCTTTACCCTTTTTAAATAGGGGAACACTCAATAAATATGACTTAATGGAACATATTAAAACCTATGTAACTTCAATTCAAAATCTTTTTACTTCATTAAATCTACTAAAGTATATAATGGTGTTTCAACCACTCCATAAGAACCCAAATTTTGTTATAGGGAATAAATTGATAGACTTACAGAAATTCCCTCTAATAAAGGATTTAATCATATTGGATTTTTACCCCTTGCTTGGGATATCAGTTCACGATATTTTAAGAGAGAAAAGTCTTCCTATTTCATATCTAATTATCATGAGACAATTAAAAGATCTAGCTATAAACTATTTTAATAACTTTGAGTTTAAAGAAGAGGAATTAAATATATGTCGCAATCTGTGGGAAGCTCTGTTACAAGACAAAAAATATATAACTACCTCATATAAACCGATAAAAGAGATGAAACACAATAAACATATTCTCTTATCGAATTACTGGAGGGAAAAAATAATATTAGTTGAGGACAGCAAGATTTTGGATGCATTTAAGCTAACATTAAAGTCAGTATCCCTCCAAAAATTACTATTCACACAATTGATGATATTTAACAATGCCTATTATACCCGTCTTACCCTTCATAAATTTGACTCAAAAAATTCTCCTAATTGTCCATACTGCATAGACCAGATAGCTGACCTGTTTCACATGTTCTGGAGTTGCAAATACATTTTTAAACTTTGGAATTCGTTAAAATTTCAATTACAGAAAATGGGCTACCAACATTCAACACTCTCTTGGGAATTTATGATCCTACATATTCCCCCAGATAATTTAGATAAATCAAAAAGGATCATAATCATGAATATTTGTTTATTAATGAAACTATACATAGCTTCAAACTGGTTGAACCCGACCCAGTCATCTTGGGAAAATTTCAGATCACTAGCAATAAGACATATATAAGCGCACAAATTGTTAATTAATGACCATAAGAAAAGTATACATAATGTTAAAATATGGGAGCAAATTTTTAATATTGTGCTGGCCTAGAGGTTCTTATCCATTGTTACTTAGGATACATATTTATAAGTCAGATTCAGTCTTAGATTAGATATAGATTGTAATAATAATACAGATTGATGGCTCTTTTATGTTATGTTTCCTTCTTAACATTTTTTTTTGTTGTTAATATACAATGTCTGTGTAACTTTTGGAAGCAATATTGTACATATTGTATATATATAGTAGTGTGTAGTATGTAATTGAAAAATAATAAAAGACGGATTATTGAAAAAAAAAATTAGACAAGACAAAGGAGATGTACAGACTTTGATGCACTAACCCAGTTAATATATTCTGAAGTCCCTAAAATGGTACCTCAGATTTAAAAAGTCTTAGAATGCTTCCCAATTTATGGAATATTCTAGTGATGGCCCTAGAAATCTGTCTTACCCTACTGCATTTTCCACTGTGTGCACAGGTAGTTCCACTTAGTTTACTAGGCTTGTTCACATCTTAAGGTTCTTACATCATCTTGGATTATTATGCAGAAATCTCACAACTTTGCATTATGAACCTATGTTCCTTCTTGTATCTTTATAAGGTTTGGTTTTGCCACTGGTCTAGCCTGTCTATTTGTAGGTACTGTATATCAGACATGATTTGTTACCACATATTACTAAGGTGTTACAGAAATCTTGCAATATATGTGTCATATGAAATGTTACATTTTATTATTGGAGTATTTCCAAATATTCATGAGATATATAATATTATATACCAACATGATTTTCCTTTGTGTGGAAAATTCTTATCTGCTCTTGCTTAAAATATATGTAGTCCATGGAGTGCCATGATTACACTCCAATATCAGTTAAATGACACTCTAATTCAATGTTACTCTGATGAGAAACCCTATCTAAACAATGCTTATAAGGATGCTTAACAATTGTTAAGCACCCCCTACATGATACCTACATGATAGAGTATGTTGCTAGGCACACTAAAAGCTGACAGTGCTGGAAAATAAACAGCAACATCAGAACATGAAAAGGCTTGATTTCAACTCCATTGCTGTCTGCTGTCATCAGCATTACAGCCACTAAAAATGTATTTAGGAGCCAACTGCTCTCCTTTGGAATATTTAAAGATGTAAAGAGCTTCCCAGCTGCTTCATCAGTTTTCAAAGCCAGCACAACACTTCTAGTTAAAGGAAAACTACACCGTCACCTATAGTTTAACTCAATTCTTAGGTTTCTTTTCTCCCTACAATATGGCTCCAGTATTATGTAGGTACCAGAAACCTGCTTGTACCGTTTAAAACATTTATTTCCTTGCATTGGAATCAAAGGAAGGGGAAGCCCACATACTTTTTTTAAGCTTAACTTCTCACATACTTTGCAGAGGAATTTGTCCCCACCTGCATGACATGTCACAGTTAAATCTGTAGTTTATCCTGTCAGGTTCTGCTGTCAACCTTAGATGAGCAATTAATCCTGCTAATATCAGGAACACAGCAACTGACATTAAAAAAAAAAAAGACATTAAGCTGTGGAACTGTTTTCGACTCGTTTTATTGCAGAGAGGAGGAGAGCTTAACACTGCCATTTCATTGCATCCAAAACAATTAGATCATTCAGGGGTTTAAAGGCAGTTGTCACATCTTTTGGCAAATTTACATAAGGAGTATTACAGTACTGAAATGCTAAGCTTTAAATGTTATGGATATTAGTTTATATGTTAAGATAACGTAAATGCAATATCAAAGACATCTGTGACATTTAGAGAAAACCAAAAGTAAAAATGTGCTCCACAACATTCAAAATAGTTTAATAAAACAAAACTTTCGGACCATAAGCCCTTCCTCAGTGTTATAAAAACATATACAAACATAATAGTCATTTTATAAAAATTTTAAAAAGCTCACATGACACAACCCATCCAATAGAAAAAATAAAGCAATTATTCAGTCATTACTATCTAATCATTTGGTGTTTAGACTTCAATATTGGTTTAAAACTAACTTGTTTATTTATACCAGGAAATTTATCTGCCTGCATGCGAATAATCCATTCATACTCTTTAGTATCTAACTTATTTACATCACCTCGCCTAATGTTCAAAGTTAACCTATCAATAACTCTAAAAACAAATTGATGTGAGACACCAAACATTTTTATATGTTTAGCCAAAGAATTAGTCTCTACCATTTGTTGAATCTCAGAAAAATGTTCAATAATCCTATCTCGTAGCTTTCTCATAGATTTACCTACATAAAATGCTTGACACTTCAAACAGGTAGCTAAGTATACTATATGACAAGTATTGCATGTAGCTGCACAGTCAAATTTAAATTTCCTATTGTCATTAGGATGAATAAATTCAACATATCTACAAATAGCATTACATGATGAGCATTTATAGCAAGGCACAGTACCCTTCCTATTATATTTAACTTCAGGTTTCTTATTTAAGGCAAAGTCCTTATAACACAAAGATTTTTTCAGACTATTAGAATTCATATATGTGAAAAAAAGGTCTTTCACTAAGCCATCTTTCATGTCCAGGAATTGCTTTCAAAATGTCCCAATCTTCCTTAATGATACCCTCAATTAACTTACTCCCCCTATTGTATGTGATTGTATAGCGTAATTACTGTTTATCACCCACTTGTTGTTCCCTTTCAGTTAATCCGGTGTCTGAAAAAAAAGGGCTCGCTCTCCCATCCCTCATACTGAGGATCTCAGGCAGCATAGATGAGGTTCTCCAGTGTTCCAGATCTCACATCATACACTTTTAATGTCCTTTATATACATTCTTCTGTGCCATCCAGATCTTGGCCTTTGGAATTCTTCTGATGTCATGCAGTTTGTTGTTGAGCTACTTTGTGTTCTGTTTCAAGGTGAATAAACTTTTAGAGAGTCTTTTTTTATTGTTAATGTTTCTGTATGAAAGCAGTCTTCCCATACTCCCTGCGCCTGGTTTCTTATCTGTTTGTACCAAGTACTGGGCAATCTGTTGGATGACATTCAGCTAAGAGAAGTTTAATCCTTTAATGTATATATGCTAGCAAACATAAATGTACATGCATCTAAGTCACTATATTTTCCTACATATATTCTATCAAATAGAAGTGTACATGCACTGTTATATTTTACTACATATATATTCTAATAAACAGAAGTGTATATGCACTATTATAAATCTCTCTCTCTCTCTGTATATATATATATATATATATATATATATATATATATATATATATATATATATATATATATATATATATATATATATATTAAACAACAGGCCCATAATCTAATTCTCTGTTTTACACACACAAACACACACACACACACACACACACACACACACACACACACACACATACACACGCACACACACACACATACACGCAAACACACACACACACGTGTTTTTGTACACGTTTTTATACACACACACACACACACACACACACACACACACACACACACCATACACATATACATAAACACATATGCGGACCCACATTATATATAAGTGCAATATGGGTGCATATAATTCATTATTTATAATAAACTTAACATAGTAGAGTTAAGCATTATTAATGTATACATTCTAGTAAATGTTGCTTAATGTTTTACTTATTCACCGTTACATATTGGCTATGTTTTGCACATGCATTATTTGTCAGTCCCCCAGATTCAACAAACTCCATGCAAGAATAAGACTACAGAGTGGTTTGTGTCTGTTTAGAACAGCAGTGCACCTTGAATATTCATGAAGGCAAGATGCTGTACTTCTGACATCACAAGACTCATTTATATAACATAATAATAATAATAATAATAATAATAATAATATGAAAATAATATAAACTTTTTTTTTTCAAGCCTAAGGAATGTTTAAGCTTAGCTAAGCGAGTGTGCACATTATGGGCGTCCACTTAGAAAAACATCCCCTAGGAGAAAAATGCAAATATAGAGGTGAACTTTCCCAGCCAAGATAGTGTAGTGGTTAGAATCCCAGCTTTCCATGCAGGCAATTGCGGTTTGAGTACCAAGCAAAGCAACTTACTTTTCTATGGGAATGTAGTGTTAAAATTATTTTTGTAAACTTAAATTATGTAGCAACTGTTTTTAGTCAACCAGGGTAGTGTAGCAGGTCCAAAAGTGAGATTTCAGTCTAGAAAAGATGTGAAACATCCATGTAAACACAAGTACCTCATACAGTATAGTCACAAAATAATATAATTTAATGAAAGCACATGAGGGATGTCATGGAAGGTAAAAATAAAATTATAATATGTCAGTAATGAGGAATCCATCCCACAATCCTGATACTTTATAAAATGAAATGTGAGCAATGCTAAGTAGTGGTCAGCTATGCTAACCTGGTGTAAGCATTGCTTAAATGTAAATGCTAAGCAATAAGTAGCCCAGCTAAGTGGATTTGTGCATTGGTAAGCAGTGCTCAACATCTATCCCTTTAAGCACTGCCAACCTTAGGTAGACAGGTTTGCCCATTGCTTAGCTTAGCTCAGCATATTCAATATTGTCCAATGATGGCAAAGGGTGGGAATTTGGCTCTATTTAACCCTCACAGGTGGGAATACAGCCATAATCAGTTGTAGATGACCACTGCAGGCACTATGGCCATCATTGGTGAGAGTACACTTTTCGGGTTGGGGCATTCAGGAGCCCAGGGTCATGGCTGGACTCCTTGTGAATGACCATGAAGGGAGACTGCTGCAGGACCAGTACCAAGGCTCACAATACAAAGCAGAGACCTGGGACCATCTCACATGTGACCTCACCAGTGCTACTGGCATCCCTCGAACTGGTGAGCAGGTCCAGCACCATTATGCTGAACTTAGGTATAGGAAGAAGGAGCTCTTGAATCAGTGGACCCAAGACGCATGGCCACATAATGTTCCAGAAGTGTGTAAGTATCAGTATCACTTATTTTCACAAAGTTCAGCTTGAGTATGTGATTGACAGGTATGCATAAATGTTTCTTTACCCCCTGTACAGCTGCAGATGACAGGGCTATGAACGTGGATGCACATGCAAACAGGCTGATAAAGCTACACTGGGAGGATGGTGAGTACAAATCTAGCTTGCAGCATTCATGGAAAATAAATAGAAAGGAGTAGACTGTCAACTACCAGTAGGTAAAGTGTGCACTATGTGTAATTAATAAATGACCATTAGCAGATTAATAGTGATGTACAGGATATTTAACAATAAAGGTCTCCATAATGTTCAATAAAAGTAAAAATCCCAGACTGTTGTGTTTACTTTGTTATATTGTGATAGGAATATAAATGTGTACAGGTTCTGCACAGCAACCATGGCTCTGACAGCAAGGAGGAAGTAAGTCTCATCTTACAAGGATTGTGGAGCTGTAAAACAGATGAACAACTATATGAGATGTGCCATGCACTAAGATCTGAACCCTGAATAGAAAGCTGTAAAATGTAATCTTTTATCCCCTGCAGTAGTGCTTTGTGTCAACCATTGCTTTCTAGATTGTAATATGTCAAAGTATGAATACACAGTACAAGAACTATCTGCCATGCATGAATGTTAGAACTACAACATCAGATTGTGCAAACCAGAGAGTAGTAGGGAGTAAAATGTCAAGCTAGAGTTGGCAATAGCTCATTGTGATGAAAAACAAGTGTGGTGTATCCTTTTGGCACAAATAGACACAATTTGAATCCCGGCATATTGCATGTTGCATGAATGCATATTGTCACATAAGAATATGTGAATATGTGTAGAAATTGTCAGGTACTGTTAACAGAAATATCAGATAAGGAAATGTTTGTGGTATCTGTAGGAAGACTTTACTAATATACTGTGTACAACACTTCCACTGTTCAATCCCAAGGCTGCAAATGACAGCAAGATAAGTACATACAGCAAATGCTTTTATCCGATACATGTCTCATAACAGTCACCCTGTCACAGCTTGTAGTCACTGCTGCCAATAACCAGGGTGACAGAAATCCCAGCAAAGTATATCAGTAGCACATGCACACAGCATGAGTGCAGAACACCCCATTCAGTGTCATATATGTAACCCTGAATATGTCAATATACGTAGAAAACGTCAAGTATTGCTAACAGAAATTTCCTCCATAGGCCTGCCAGGTAAGGAAATGTTTGTAGTAGCCATAAGAAGGCATTACTAATATACTCTGTGTACAACCCTTCCACTGTCCAACACCAGGCCATAGGTACATGTAAAGTGAGGTCAGACCTGGATAGTAATGATCAGTATACTTGTGAAAAACAGAAGCCTATACTGTTGTTAATTGCCATCTCTCTCTCTACCCCACCTCTATCTGCATCAATAATGTATACACATAAATAATGGGTATGTCTTTCTCCAAACCTACTGTTGAGACTTGTGTTTTACTGTTTTGGAAATACTGAATTGCTTAAATATTAATTAACTTCATTCAAATGCTATAATTGGTGGCCTGTTGCTGTCAATGTAACTTCCATGCCGTTATAATGCCCACTGTGGTTCCATATATGAATGTGTTCTGTTTTCTATGCAACTGTTTCAAAATCTGTTATGGGGTCACTTGGAACACCCATGCATGCATTATAAATAATCTTGAAATGCGTTTTGCTCATGACTAGCCAACATATTTTTTAAAACCTGAACACCATAGCACATGTGGGAAAGCAGATCCCAATGAATCTGCCTGTCCTGCCTCATCTGGCCATGGCACCAGGCACCATCATGTCTGGGACCAACCCAGGCCTTCCTCTTCCATTGGTCCTGCACAACCTTTGGGTGGAACCGCCTCAGGGGATGGAGTTCACTACCCTGGGGGTGGGTGCGGAGAGGAGACTGTGACCCGTAATCAGGTCCAGGGATTGGTGTGCAGTATCTTCTGTTCGGAGTTTGGAGTTCAGCTGCATCAGCTTGAGGGCTGACTGGTGAAACTTGAGGGTCAGCCTCCCCCTTCTGTTCAGCCCCCAGTGCAGTCACCTTTGGGGCTGTGAAGGTGCAGTGGTGACTGCCCATGGGTAGGGACCTCAGTCCCACCTTATACATTTGAGGGCTCATGTACATCTGATTCCCAACCACCAGCCCCGTACAAGGTGTTCACCTCCCACATGTGTCATGTACCACCCCTGTCTGCTGTCTTGTCTGCCTTGACTGTCCTCCTACCCAACTTATACCTATTATCCTTCCCAAACATCCCACTCACCTAAAAAAAAGGGCAATTTGTTCCCCCCAAAAGATTGTGCCCTATACATAGCTGTACATTTCACACGTGTCCACTGGACACATGTAATCCTGTTCAGTTGGCATGACAATACATTACTGTTGTCCTCACCCCTCTCTCAGGGGTTTGAGTGCCCAAATTCACTTCCAAATTCTGTAGTCATTCACAGCTGTTGCTGTAGAAGTAATGGACAGCTATGGACCTTTCCTACAGCTGTCTTGCACATGCCTAGCTACCTTTCATACTGTACTTCCCTCTGCATGTCCCTTTTTTTACCACTTTCCTATCACCCCTTTTTCTTTTCTTTCAAAGCAATTAGCACAGGGGTAAGTGGGAGTAAGCAGATTGTGTTTTAGCATCGCTTGGTATTGTGCAAACCCACTTACAATTGCTTAAAAGTGCCCTAACCACTCTGCATCAAACAGCCCTTGTTCTGCCCCGCAACAACTTAATCAGCACTGCTAAGTCCTGAACCCAGGATGCTGTGCTCTACAATCACAACATACCACTACACCATCTGAGCTGGGGAATTGTTGTTGCTTTTTTAAACCTATCATGCAGTCTGCCCATTTAACATTAATGAAAAAAAAACATCAGTTCCAAGTCTAGAACCAAGTACACTAAAGTCACAGCAATGTACTAGTACACCATCAGAGCTGTAGGAATTACTGTTGATTTTTCAAACGTATCATGCAATAGAGGCATACAGCAATAGTGAGAAAGTTCTGTGGAATTATTCATGTGTTGTATATAGACATACACACACACACACACACACATATATATATATATATATATATATATATATATGTATATATATTCTGTTGAAACATATATATGAAAACATAGATGCATAATATACATATACATATATAAATATATGAATGAATATATATATATATATATATATATATATATATATATATATATATATATATATATACACACACACACAAACACACACACACACACACACACACACATATATATATATATATATATATATATATATATATATATATATAGATATTTATATATACACACACACACATATATATATATATATATATATATATATATATATATATATATATTTATATATATATATATATATATATATATATATATATATATATATATATATATATATATATATATATATATATATATATATACATACATATATATATATATATATATATATATATATATATATATATATATATATTTATATATACACATATTTATATATATATATATATATATATATATATATATTTATATACATGTATTTATATAACATGCAGTACAACCAAACCTCAGAACCATACCTACATACCTATCAACTTCTTATTGAAAGAAACCTGTAAAAAGGCTTTACAAAGTAGGGGGAAATGGGCCACATATAGGGACATATTCCAAATATTGCTGTCATAAGCAAACATTTGTAAAGAACAGAGTGCATTTCAGCAGAAACATCTGAAGGATATGAGGATGGGAACTGACATGTATGTCATTATTCACTGACATAAATCCTTGGATCATCATAGTGATTTACCAGACATATACAAATAAACTGTGGAACAGAACCAAATCATGGGACAAACATCTGGACATTCTGTGAAAAGCCTGGCAGTGGAGAGGTATGCTCAGAACCCTTTAGTGCAATGAATCTGGTCCAAGCCTGACAAAGTGGGGGGACAAAGGCATGGCAATAGAGACGTATCCAAAATATGTAGATAAGATGAGACAGTTGCTGTACTGACACTTTTAGACCTAACATATTGACTGAAATATCACAGGTCTGGCACTCAGTTGCTTCTCATTAGTTATTGACCCCAATCCTCATATCATTTCACTGATGTGTCAGGAATGCACAACAGTTATGGGGACCAAACCAAAGGTATTGACCAGACAACAGTACATTCTACGAATATGTGGACATAACACACCAGTAGGGAAACTGTACTGAGCTACCAAGCACCATCCAAACTACAAGCAGACTGACATAACACTACCAAAATCCATCTCTGTGGCTATACACATGCATTTGTAAATATAACAGGCATGGCAGGGATATAGCACCAGTGGAAAACAGATACTGGTGTGAAAGTGCATACCCACAAACAATTCCTCCACAGTTACAGTGATATACCAGTAAGCAAACTAAACACTACACTGTAATGACTGTGTGAATACACATATCCCGTTTCCACTCACACATTGCCTTTACATATACTGCCCCAAGCCACAGTGTAGTGGGAATCTGGAGGTGTTATGGAACATGTCACAGCCTGCCTGTACAAATATATAACAGCTAATAGGCACCCAGAAACTGGAGCAGCATGCACAGTTAGATAGAATGGGGCCATGACACTCACATGTACACCCCTCCTTACACAGCCCAAATAACATGTAAACACTACACTTCTACACAATCCTGACAGTCTGTTAACAATGGCCAGACATACACAGACATCTCAAACATACAGTTTACCTCAGAATGTACAGGCTCAGGACTCATATCTATGGCCTCTTCCCAGTAACATATCGGTGGGTCTACTACATCACTGGAATGGTAACAGGAATGAAGGAAGTACATAATTGTACTAAATACCTGTGAGCCTCTTAGTGCATTACATCTGGACAAAACCCAACATAATTTGGGGACAGTGGCCCAAACAGAGGTGTATATTGGATATATTTATGTTATACATTGAGACAGTAGCTGGTGTTACTGGGTTTGTTGTAATATATATTTTCTGAGGGATATGAAATCAGTAATAGCAATGGATGTTAGTATTTAATGACTGCATTCCCAAGAGTCCGCTACTGATTTTCCAAGTACAGCTACTCTCTGGGGAACAGATCAAAAA